>NW_028263147.1:153110-320610 GCF_049901735.1 Notechis scutatus
TGCAGGGACGTGGCTCAGGGGAAGAGGTGAGAAGGGTCGAGATGGCAGCTGATGAAGGCCCAGATTGTTGGGGGGCAAGAGGCCGACTCTGTAAACTGCTTAGAGAGGGCTGTAAAAGCACTATAAAGCGGTATATAAGTCTAAGGGCTAAGTGGGAAGGAAGGAAGGAAGGAAGGAAGGAAAGAAGGAAGGATAGGAGGGATAGGAAGGAAGGAAAGAGGGAGGGGAGAGGAAGGAAGGAGGGAAGAAGAAAGGAGGGATAGGAAGGAAGGAAGGAGAGAGGGCTTGAGGGAGAAAGGGAGGAAGGAAGGGCCAGAGGCTGACTCTGTAAACTGCTTGGAGAGGGCTGTAAAGCACTATAAAGCGGTATATAAGTCTAAGGGCTAAGGAGAAAGAAGGAAGGATAGGAGGGATAGGAAGGAAGGAGGAGGGAGGAGGGAGGAAGGAGGGAAGAAGAAAGGGAGGATAGGAAGAAGGAAAGAGGGATGGGAGAGGAAGGAAGGAAGGAGGAAGGGAGAAAGGGAGGAAGGTGGCCAGAGGCTGACTCTGTAAACCGCTTGGAGAGGGCTGTAAAGCACTATAAAGCGTATATAAGTCTAAGGGCTAAGTGAGAAAGAAGGAAGGATAGGAGGGATAGGAAGGAAGGAGAGAGGGAGGAGGGAGGAAGGAGGGAAGAAGAAAGGGAGGGATAGGAAGGAAGGAAAGAGGGATGGGAGAGGAAGGAAGGAAGGAGAGAGGGCTTGAGGGAGAAAGGGAGGAAGGAAGTGGCCAGAGGCTGACTCTGTAAACCGCTTGGAGAGGGCTGTAAAGCACTATAAAGCGGTATATAAGTCTAAGGGCTAAGTGAGAAAGAAGGAAGGATAGGAGGGATAGGAAGGAAGGAGAGAGGGAGGAGGGAGGAAGGAGGGAAGAAGAAAGGGAGGGATAGGAAGGAAGGAAAGAGGGATGGGAGAGGAAGGAAGGAAGGAGAGAGGGCTTGAGGGAGAAAGGGAGGAAGGAAGTGGCCAGAGGCTGACTCTGTAAACCGCTTGGAGAGGGCTGTAAAGCACTATAAAGCGGTATATAAGTCTAAGGGCTAAGTGAGAAAGAAGGAAGGATAGGAGGGATAGGAAGGAAGGAGAGAGGGAGGAGGGAGGAAGGAGGGAAGAAGAAAGGGAGGGATAGGAAGGAAGGAAAGAAGGATGGGAGAGGAAGGAAGGAAGGAGAGAGGGCTTGAGGGAGAAAGGGAGGAAGGAAGTGGCCAGAGGCTGACTCTGTAAACCGCTTGGAAAGGGCTGTAAAGCACTATAAAGCGATATATAAGTCTATTGCGATTGCTGCTCTGGGAACGAAACCCCGGCGTAAAAAAAGGGGGAGCCAGGATCCTTGGTTTGCAAACACTCAGATGACCGCCCCCCCTCCTGACTTGCCCATGGGGACTTGCCAAGGTCAGCTCCTGTAGTGACCGGTCAGCCGAAGAGGCCTCTGGCCAAGCCACCCAAAAGGGGGAGGTTTGTGCTGGAGGCAAAGTTTGCAACGGAGCCGAGCCCAACCGAGAGCAAACACTTCTCGGCTGCTTTTCGGGGGCGGGCTGGGGCCTTCCATTTTGCCCTCCGAGAAACCTTGACCTTCGTCCCGAGAACCATAGAGTGGGAGGGAGGGAAGGGCACCTCAGAGGATACCATCTAGTCCAGGGGTGGCAACTCAATTCCCAGAATTCCCCAGCCAGCCATGGAACTGCTTGCCACCAGAATATGTGAGTGCTCCATCACTGGGGGGTTTTCAAGAAAAGACTGGACAGCCATTTGTCTGGAAGAGGATAGGGCTTCCTGCTTGAGTAGGGGGCTGGACTAGAAGACCTCTGAGGTCCCTTTCAATTCAGTTATTCTGCTATCCTTCCTTCCTCCCTCCCTTCCTCCCTTCCTTCCTTCCTTCCTTCCTTCCTTCCTTCCTTCCTTCCTTCCTCCCTTTCCTTCCTATCCCTCCTATCCTTCCTTCTCCCTCCCTCTCCTCTCCTTCCTTCCTTCCTTCCCTTCCCTTTCTTCCTATCCCTCCTATCCCTTCCTTCCCTTCCCTCCCTCCTTCCTTTCTCTCTCCCTTCCTTCCTTCCTTTTCCCCTTCCTTTCCTTCCTTCCCTTCCCTCCCTCCCTCCCTTCCTTCCTTCCTTCCTTCTCCCTCCCTCCCTCCCTCCCTCCCTTCCTTGGGCCTCTGGGATGGTGAAAACAGCCTCCCTTGGGCTCCGGAGGTTCTCCAGAAGCTTAGAAACAGGCCCATTTCGCGACTTCCAGTACTTTGGGGGGCATTTTCCGCCCTCCCAGAGCCTCCACACTATCCTGCACTTCCCTGCATCCCAAACGGGCCGCATGGAGACTCCTCTGAGGGGCGTGGCAGGCTGGGCGTGGCCAGACAGTTAGTTCAACTACTGGTTCGCCCAAACCGACCCAAACCGGCTGAATCCCACCCCTGATCCTGTGTGTCCCCCCCTCCATTGTGGTCTGTTCGCTAAAACCTTTTGTCCTAGTTTGACTTATCCTTTCCCCCCCAAGAAGCTGCAAGCATCTGGGCGTCCACTAGAGGGCGGACAAGCCTCTATGCCACCCCCCCCCCATCTAGTGGTGGACTGGAGGACTGCAGCCCAGATTTGCCAATCTGGTGTACAAGCGATGGGGAGGAACCAACTACAAACAGTGCCTCCACTGAGTGGCCAACTGGATGACGTGAGCCCGGCCTGCCGCATGTGGCAACCACAGTCTCTTTCCAGCTCGTTCCGTCCTGAACTTTTACACAGTGACCTTCTGGGTCAAACGTGGGAAGGAATGACAGGCGCCAAGGCCGAACAGCAAGAGAAACAATCTCTTTGCTCACGCCGCCGTTCCCCCAGGAAGCATCCATCAATCTTAGCAGTCGAGTTGTCCAAAGTTGGAAACAGTTTGCAGGTTCCTTCATCATTCCGTAGCTGAAATCGGAGCTGGTGGCTTTTTGGGGGGGGGAGGAGGGGGAGAGATGGGGGGGGGAGGGAGAAATCTTTTCGGGTTTTTTGGCAAAGAAAAAGAGGTCAACCAGTCTTGACCCCAGGAATCCTCCAGACTTGGTGGAGTGGAAAAGAAGGAGCTCAGTGGCAAAAATAATAACACAACTGGCCTCTTTCCAGGGCTGGTTGGGAAGTCTTGTGCAACCCCCGTTGACTGAGTCCTTGCAGAGTTGTGAAACCGCCCGCCCGGTCTTCCTGGGAGGTGTTAAGCCACACACTCCCTAAGCCACAAATCTGGACAGAACAGAACAAAAGAAAACAACAGAGTTGGAAAGGACCTTGGAGGTCTTCTAGTCCACCCCCTCCCGCTCCAGCAGGGAACCCTACATGCCATGCCAGACAGACGGTGGTTCCAGTCCAAAAAAAAACTCTGGTATTGGGAGAGCCCAAAAAGTTCTGGGGGGCAAGCCCTTCCCACGGGTGAATTAGAAATCCCTCCTTAAGTTCCGGGTTGCTTCTCTCCTTGATTAGTTTCCATCCGTTGTTTCTTCT
This sequence comes from Notechis scutatus, assembly GCF_049901735.1. Classification (NCBI taxonomy): domain Eukaryota; kingdom Metazoa; phylum Chordata; class Lepidosauria; order Squamata; family Elapidae; genus Notechis; species Notechis scutatus. The sequence goes on from NW_028263147.1 coordinate 156,613, forward strand.
CCTTGATAAATAAACCCCCCATTTTGATAGGAAACTGGATAGAATAGAATAGGATAGGATGGAATAGAAGGAGGGAGAGTAGAAGAGAAGAGAAGAGAAGAGAAGAGAAGAGAAGAGAAGAGAAGAGAAGAGAAGAGAAGAGAAGAATGGAGAGTAGAGTGGAATGGAATAGAATAGAAAAGAAAGAATAGAATTTAGAATAGAATAAAAAAGAAATTTAGAATAGGATAGGATAGGATAGAAGGATGGAGAGGAGAGGAGAGGAGAGGAGAGGAGAGGAGAGGAGAGGAGAGGAGAGGAGAGGAGAGAGAGAAGAGAAGAGAAGAGAAGAGAAGAGAAGAGAAGAGAAGAGAAGAGAAGAGGAGAGGAGAACGATGGAGAGTAGAGTGGAGTGGAATGGAAAGGAATAGAATAGAAAAGAAAGAATAGAATTTAGAATAGAATAATATAGAATAGAATGGAATGGAATGGAATGGAATAGAATAGGAATAGAATAGAATAGAATAGAATAGAATAGAATAGAATAGAATAGAATAGAATAGAATAGAATAGAATAGAATAGAATAGAATACTTTATTGGCCAAGTGTGATTGGACACACAAGGAATTTGTTGAGCCATCATCCGATTCAGCTGCACATGGAATTATTGCCATTTGGAAGCAATGGTATTTAATTTCGTTGGACGAGGTGCGATGACAATCAAGTAAACTGAACTAAATAAAGTAAACTAATTCATAGCAATTTATAGCAAACCTTGGATTCTGCGTCTGCTAAGAGGTATACATCTTTGGATTTAGTCTGGATTTTTAAGATTCTTCTATTCAGTTGTGTCGAAATTCTAAGTAGACGGTCCGGATGAGAGTCCCTGCCGTTTTCCTGGCCAAGTTTCGTTTTTGTTTTTTTAGAAATGGTAGGCCCTTGCTTTCCCCAAAGGTTTCAAGAGGCAACTGGACTTTTTCGGGTTTTTTTTTTCCCTTGAGGAAATTTCGCTTCTCACCCAAGAAGCTTCTTCAGTTCAGAGCTGAAGAAGCTTCTTGGAAGAGAAGCGAAACATCTTCAAACAAAAACCCAGAAAGTCCAGTTGCCTCCTGGAAAAAACACACACACACACACACAAACACACACACACACACACACTTTTGGGACAACCAGGACCTGGATGGCTGACAATCTTCCTACCTATTTGCCATTGCTTCCTTCCCAGGGCTGATAGGGAGTGACTGGCCCAAGGTCACCCAGCTGGGTTTGTGCCTAAGGCAGAACTAGAACTCAGAGTCTGATCATGGTTACTACCCTGGGGGTCTGCCAATCCATTAAGATAGAACCGAGGCCTCCAAAATTGCTGGCTGGAGGATTCTGGGAGTTGAAGTCCACCAGTCTTCAAGCGGCCAAGTTTGGGGACCTCCGAGATAGAAAGACTGAAATGGTGGCATGACAACTGTTAGGTATAACATTGATACCAAATATGGTTTGGGTGAATAAATATATAAAACTTAGATATCATGGTTTAAGTGCTTATCACTTTAAGCACAATGCAGCAGGCAATTAGCCGATTAAGGGTGCGGTTAGAAGTTACAATATAAGGAAGCATTAGAAGCTGGAAAGCTTACTGTCTGTAACTGTGTGCTGTCTGCTGACTGTAACTGTGTGCTGCTGCGACTAACTGTGATTACTGACTGTGAGTGCCTGTGACTGAACTGTTATTGTTTGCTACTGTTTGCTGAATATCCAGCGTTTGTTTCTCTGGAGAGTGAAACCGGAGGAGGAGAAGATATCTTTATCGGCTGATAAAGATATTGCAAGGACTCTTAACTTGAACTATACTAGTGAGTCTTACTGGATGGAAATACTGTGAATGACTTAATGGACTGAATGACAATGCTTTAAACTCTAACTGGATTAAAAACTATTTAAACTACAAACAGTGTTTGTGTTCAGTGTGTGTATACTCTGGGGCCCTTCCGCTCTCCTTTGGCTTCCTGGCTTGACTACTGCTGCAATACTCTTCTAGGGTTAATCCCCAAACCCTAACATTGGTTATGGGCCCAGCAGCATAGTCTAACTAACCAGGATATAGCAGAGAGAGTTGGTGTGAGTTGCACATTACTGTAAAAACAAACTGTTTTAATTAGTTTAAAATAGTCAAAATATCTGAAGAGCAATGGCACAAGTAAATTTGTCACAACTGTCCATGATATCCAGGCTGGATGGAACAAACTATGTTTCATGGTCAATGAAATGTAGTTTACTTCTACGCAGAGAAGGTTTGTGGGACATTATACCAAACCCACCAGATGTGAGTAGCTGGGATCCTGATAATGATGATGATAAAGAAAAGTTACAAGACTTTAAACTGAAGAATGAGCAGGCTTTATGCATCATAGGACTGACTCTCTGTGATCAGCAGCTTATCCATATTCGTGGAGAAGAAAATGCTGCAAACTGCTGGGAGAACCTCAGAAAGATTTATGTTCGGGACAGTGTAGGAGCACATATAAATCTTACACGGAAGCTTTTTCAACGCATCTTCAGAGGAATGGAGATATGTTAGTTCATTTAAACTGTATGAAGAGCATTTTTCAAGATTTGCAAGAAAAAGAGCTTATATTTAATGAACTGCAACAAATCTACATAATATTATCTTCATTAGATCAAAGCTATGATGATTATGTGACTTCGTTAGAGGTATTGCCAAAAGAAAGCCTCTCATTAACCGAATTACAGGCAGGCTACTAGAAGAAGCCAGAAGAAGGCGTGAGCGTGACGAGCTGAGAGAAGATAAGAAAGAAGAGAAATTATCTTCAAAGCTTGAAAGAAACCAGCAAAGCAAAGTAAAGCACCCGGAAGAAGAGAATTTATCTTCGACAGCATACACAATTAAAAAGTGTTTTAATTGTGGAGGCAGAGGACATTTGGCAAGGTTTTGCAAAAAGAGAAAAAGCCAGAATGTAAAAAGCCAAAGAAAGCATTTGAACTAGCCATGTTTAGCAACTCTGATGTGAAGAATAATCTATGGGTGGTTGACAGTGGCGCATCCCACTGCATCACAAGAGATAAGACAAAATTTATAAAAATGTCTACAAGTTCTCAACATATATCTCTTGCTAATGGCTGGAACCTGAAAGCGAAAGGTCAAGGTTTTGCACGTTGTCCGTACATAAACCAGGATATAAAAATGTTGTATGTACCGCAACTAAAGTTTAATTTGCTTTCAGTAAGGGTATTAGATAAATTAGGTTATGTAATTACTTTTAAAGATAATAATTGTATAATTGAAAAAGATAACAAAAGGGTAACTGCAGCTTTAAATGGAACATTATATGTCTTAGATAATAGTAAGAAAGGGGAGGCTCAAACTGTATTTAATAATATAAAGCCTCATGAAGAATGTATCCATTTATTGCATAGGCGTTTGGGGCATGTAAATTTTAAAATGCTAAAACGTACAGTTGAGTTATCTGAAGGAATAAGGTTAAAACCTTGTGATAAATATTTGCGTTGTAATGTTTGCTGTGAAGATAAGAGCAAAGTATTGCCTGCAAATAGGCTAAATGGTTTCAAAACAAAAGAACCTTTAGAAGTAGTATTTGCAGACATAATAGGTCCAAAGAAACCCAGTATGGGGGTGCTAGATATATACTGAGCATTATGGACCATTATTCTAGATATGGGTTTTGCTATTTAATGAAAAGCAAAACTGAAACATATCAACATTTTTCAATTGGCTTAGGTTTGCTGAAAGAAAGTCTAAACGACAACTGATAACCCTGGTGACAGATAATGGTACGGAATTTATTAATAACAAATTCCAGAACAGACTTAAGATAGCTGGAATAGAGCATAAGAAGTCTGCTCCATACAGGCCAGAACATAATGCTTTTATTGAAAGAAGAGGCCAAACACTACAGGCAATGGTTAGAACAATGTTAAATGATTCTGGGTTACCTGATTCTTTGTGGGGAGGCTACAATGTGTGCTAATAACATATTGAACAACGTTGTTAATACAACAACAGGTGAAATTCCATTCACCAGGTGGCATGGCAGGAAACCTGACCTAAGTTACCTGCACACATTTGGTGCACCAGCATGGGTGCATATTCCTGCACAACTCAGAAAAAAAGGGCAACATAGAGCTAAAAGATTTTTCTTCGTTGGTTATCAGGCAAACCATAGGGCATATAGATTTTGGGAGAAAGGCACATCTAAAGTGTTATGTAGTGCTAGTGCCCAATTTCTAGAACATGAAGGATGGGAGAAATTAGAACAGGATGCCAATAAAGATGTAATTATTGAATCCTATAGAAATCCCATTAGTTATCCCTGTAACTTTAAAAATAAAGTAAAGAGACAAATACAGGATGAAATAGTGCCCATAAAGGAAGAAACAGATTCAATAGCTGAACAGGATGAGGAAGATGAACAGGTAGTAGTTCAACAAAGTCCTCCTGTAAGCCCTGTAATTCCCAGAAGAACTACACGTGTATCTAGACCGCCTGATAGGTACCAGGCTAACACAGTGTGCCAGATTAATCAAGTTCCTAATTCTGTAGAAGAAATTAAAAAGTATCCTAATAAGGAAAAAGAAAGTTGGTATGCAGCAATGAATAAGGAACTGAAATCATTAAGTGATATGAAGGTGTATGAAAATGCCAAATTACCTGTAGGAAAGAAATCCATTGGCTGCAAATGGATTTTAAGGTAAAAACAGATAAAGATGGTAATTTAATCCATAAGGCAAGGTTAGTAGCCCAAGGTTTTAGGCAGAATGCTAATGACTATGATGAGGTGTTTGCACCTAGTCTTAAGGCAGCAACATTGAGGGCAGCTTTAGTGTGGGCAGCTAGTAAAAACTATATAGTTAACCATTTAGATGTGGAAACTGCTTACTTGCACGCCCCATTAAAACATATTATTTATATGAAAAAACCTGTTGGTATTAAAAGTGAAAATAAGGATAATAATGATTGTTGGTTGTTAAAGAAAAGTCTCTATGGTCTAAAACAATCAGGCTATGAATGGAACCAGTATATTGTAAAGGAACTAGACAATATAGGATTTAAAACTGGTTTAGCCGATCCATGTTTGTTTAAGAGGGAGACAAATGGTAAAGTATCATTATTATTACTGTTCACAGATGACATTGCATTGATAACTGAAACTAATGATGAAGCAAATAAAATAATAGCATCATTAGGAAAGAGAATAAAGATCAAGCAATTAGGGAGATAAAGAAGTATCTCGGTTTGAATATAAAGAAAACACGGAAAGGTTTTAAGATATCTCAGGAAGATAAGATAAGCAAATTACTAAAAGATTACAAGATGGAGCTTTGTAAGCCAGCTAAGACTCCAATGAGTCAGGAGTTTAGCAACACTGATGTACAAAGCCCTGAGTTTGATAAGGTGATTTATCAATCTTTAATTGGTAGTTTGAGTTATATTAGTAATTGGTCTAGACCAGATATATCGTACTGTGTGAATCAGTTGGCTAGATTCAATTCTGCACCATGTGAAAGACACTGGAATGCAGCTAAGAGGATATTAAGATATCTTAAAAAAGACAATGAATTATTCATTGTATTTAGAACCAAAGGGTGATTTAATTTTGAGTGCTTATGCAGATGCTAGCTTTGCATCAGAAAGAGACACTAGAAAGTCGACTTCAGGAACAGCCATAATGCTGGGTAAGACATTAATAGGCTGGAAGTCAATAAGACAACAGCATATAAGTTTGTCTACTATGGAGGCAGAATTATCCTGTTTATCATTGTTATGTACAGAATTAATAATGTATAAACAAATGTTAATTGATATAGGTATAACTGTAGATTATCCTATAATTATACATGAAGATAATCAGGCAGCAATTCAAATGGCCACAAATATTGGAGTAAAAACAAGGAGCAAGCATACAGATCTAAGATACCTAAACGTGAGACAATCTGTAAGAAGTAAGATGATTCAGCTAGAGTACTGTATGTCGGAGGACAATTTAGCTGATAATTTTACTAAAGCCCAAGGTGCCAATAAGCACCAGGAGAGTTGTGAAAAATATGGGATTAGATTGTAAAGGTATTATATATTTATTTCACCCAAAAGGGAGTATGTTAGGTATAACATTGATACCAAATATGGTTTGGGTGAATAAATATATAAAACTTAGATATCATGGTTTAAGTGCTTATCACTTTAAGCACAATGCAGCAGGCAATTAGCCGATTAAGGGTGCGGTTAGAAGTTACAATATAAGGAAGCATTAGAAGCTGGAAAGCTTACTGTCTGTAACTGTGTGCTGTCTGCTGACTGTAACTGTGTGCTGCTGCGACTAACTGTGATTACTGACTGTGAGTGCCTGTGACTGAACTGTTATTGTTTGCTACTGTTTGCTGAATATCCAGCGTTTGTTTCTCTGGAGAGTGAAACCGGAGGAGGAGAAGATATCTTTATCGGCTGATAAAGATATTGCAAGGACTCTTAACTTGAACTATACTAGTGAGTCTTACTGGATGGAAATACTGTGAATGACTTAATGGACTGAATGACAATGCTTTAAACTCTAACTGGATTAAAAACTATTTAAACTACAAACAGTGTTTGTGTTCAGTGTGTGTATACTCTGGGGCCCTTCCGCTCTCCTTTGGCTTCCTGGCTTGACTACTGCTGCAATACTCTTCTAGGGGTTAATCCCCAAACCCTAACAACAACGATGATGGAAGGGGAGGGCAGGCTGTGTGTGTGGGGTGTGTGTGTGTGCCCACAACCCAGACTTTCTGACGATGTGAACATAGCCAGGGATTCACGCTGTAGATTCACGCTCTATTTATTGAGAGAGAGAGACTGGGAACAAAACTGGGTTCAAGTCAGCTCAACACCGCGATTCCAGCTTCTGTCGAGGGAGATCAGCCCACAAGGGAGTCTCGGAACTGCCAAACACAACCCCCACAACGTGTTATGCGCGTTGACAGAAGCCACCACACCTGGTTCACGTGACATTGCTCACCCAGGGGCTGGGTTTCCACGACACTCATAGATAACAGAACAGAATAACAGGAGGTGGAAGGGGCTTTGTAGGTCATCTAGTCCAACCCCCCCACCCAAGCAGAAGACCCTACACCATTTCTGACCGATGTCAGCCCAGTCTCTTCTTGAAAGCTCCCACAACTTCTGAAGGCAACTTCTGTTCCATCAGTGGATGGTTCTCCCCGTCAGAAAATTTCTCCTTATTTCCAGGTTGAATCTCTCCTTGATCAATTTCCATCCATTATTCCTTGTCTGGCCTACAGGCGCTTTGGAGAATATCTTGGCCCCTTCCTCCTCTCTAGGGCAGCCCCTCAAATATTGGAAGATGGTCTTCTGTCTCCCCTGGTCCTTTTCTTCCCTAGACTAGCCAGGCCCAGTTCCTGCAACCGTTATTCATATGTTTCAGCCTCCAGCCCCCTCATCATCCTGGTTGCTCTTCTCTGCACTTTTTCTAAAGGCTCAACATCTTTTTATAGTGTGGTGACCAAAACTGGATGCAGTACTCTAGGTGTGGCCTTACTAAGGCTTTATAGAGAGGTATTAGTACTTCCCTTGATCTCAATTGTATCCCTCTGTTAATGCAACTTAGGAGTGCATTGACTTTTTTGGCTGCTGCTGCACACGGCTGGCTCCTATTTAGCTGGTTGTCCACTAAGACTCCAAGATCCCTCTCCCAGTTCCTGCTATTGAGCCTGGTTTCACCCAGTCTATATGGGTCCTTTGGGTTTTTCTTGCCTAAGTGTAGGACTTTACTTTTCTCTACATTGAATTTCATTGTGTTAGATACGGCCCAGTGTTCCAGTCTGTCAAGATCCATCTGGACCTTGAGCCTATCTTCTTGGGTGTTGGCTATTCCTGCCAGCTTGGTATCATCTGTAGATTGAGCTTCATTGGCTGAGGGTTCACTAGAACCCAGAACCTCCAGGGGCTGGGGAATTCTGGGAGTTGAAATTCACCCATTTTAAAGTTTTTGAGATTGAGAAAAAAAAACTGGCCTAGATGAATCAACCCGTTGTCTGAAATGGTATAATAGAGTTTCCTGCCTGAGCAGGGGGTTAGACTAGATGACCTCCAAGGTCCCTTCCAAGTCTGTTATTCTGTTCTTTTGTGTTCAACCATATGTTGGAGTCCTATTGATACTGCACGCTATTGACACTGGATGGATTCACCCCCGTATGACTTACGACCATTTTTCACACTTAAGACCTTTGCTACCATGGTCACATGGTCAAAATCTGGACATCTGACTCATATTCCTTAACCTGGAAATAAAGAGAAATTTTCTGACCGGGAGAGCAAACAACCCATGGAACACAAGTTGCCCTCGGAATTTGTGGGAGCTTCATCATCCCTGGAGGCTTTCAAGAAGAGACTGGACTGCCATTTATCAGAAATGGTGTAGGGTCTTCTGCTTGGGCAGGGGGTTGGACTAGATGACCTACAAGATCCCTCCTAACTCTGTTAATCTGATAATAGATAGGTTGGTAGGGAGGTAGAAAGAAAGAGAAAGAAAGAAAAGAGAGAGAGAGAGAGAGACGAAGGAAGGAAGGAAGGAAGGAAGGAAGGAAGGAAGGAAGGAAGGAAGGAAGGAAGGAAGGAAAGGAAGGAAGGAAGGAAGGAAGGAAGGAAGGAAGGAAGGAAGGAAGAAAGAAAGAAAGAAAGAAAGAAAGAAAGAAAGAAAAGAAAGAAAGAAAGAAAGAAAGAAAGAAAGAAAGAAAGAAAGAAAGAAAGAAAGAAAGAAAGAAAGAAAGAAAGAAAGAAAGAAAGAAAGAAGAAAGAAAGAAAGAAGTTGTGGGAGCTTCATCCCTGGAGGCTTTCAAGAAGAGACTGGACTGCCATTTGTCAGAAATGGTGTAGGGTCTCCCGCTCGGGCAGAGGGGGGTTGGACTAACTAGATGACCTCCAAGGTTCCTCCCAACTCAGATTATCTGTTAGCAATGGGAGAAGCCAGATTCACTTAACAACTGTGGCAAGAATGGTTTTTAAAATGGGGCAAAACTTGCTTAACAACCATCTTGCTTAGCAACACTTGGCCTCCCTTGTGGTCGTAAGTCATAGGACTACCTGTAATTTATGGCAGTCGCCCAGCAGGAAGAGCCTGGAAGGTCCCTTTTCCTGGATTCAAATTTTATTCAAAGGCAGGAGCTGCTACGCTGGAAAGTTTTGCTGGATTCCTGTAAAAGGTGATCCCAGGTGAGATTGTTAAGCAAGCGGAGGCCACGTAGGAAGCAATGGCTGGAGGCGCTGGAAGAGATCCTTGCGCACACGCAGAGAAAGGGATGGAGAAAAATAGGGGGGTGAGTCAGTTTCACAAAGCTTTGGCTCTCTTTCCTCTTCTCTGCAACGCAACAAGTCCTACCTTCTTTTCCCAAAAGCTCAGTCCAGCTCAGAGAGATTCCAAGGACGGATCAAATATATATATAAAAATTAATTTAAAAAAGACAAGAAATATCAGCCCCTATGGTGGATACTGGTTAAGACACTGGTTATTTAGATATAAAGATCCTTCTTTTTCAGATCTATCCCATGTATTGCATGACTTGTTTATTAAAAGTGTATTGATTTCCAAAAAATAAATAAATCATAGAATCAAAATCATGCGGAGTATGATTAGTACCATGTTATAAAAGTCGGGCCGTAGCTGGAATATTCTCCATCCAATTTTGGTCCCCATGTTATAAAAAAAAAGAATTTGTAAAAAGTGGCAAGAAGAGCAACTAAAGATGATGAAAGGCCTGGAAACTAAAACATGAAGAACAGCTGCAGGATTTGGGTTTGGCCAGTCCAGAGAAAAGAAGGACTGTGGGGGTGACATGATAGCAATAGTCCAGTATTTGAGGGGCTTCCCTCAAAGAAGAGGAGGGGGTCAATTTATTCTCCAAAGCACCAAAAAGGCAGGACAAGAAGCAACAGATGGAAACTAACCAAGGACAGAAGCAACCTGGAATTAAGCAGAAACTTCCTAACAGAGAGGACAATGAACCAGTGGAACTACCTGCCACCGGAAGTTGTGGTGGCTCCATCACTGGAGCTATTTAAGGAGAGAATGGACAACCGCTTGTCTGAAATAGTATAGGGTCTCCCCTTAAGCAGGGAGGGGGTCAGACTAGAAGACCTCTGAGGTCCCATCCAAATGTATTCTGATCGATCGATCGGTTGATTGATCGGAATGGGAATCGGGGACTCGGGCACTTGGGCGACCTCTTTCATCCCTGGAGGCTTTCGAGAAGAGAGCGGACTGCCATTTGTCCGAAATGGTGTAGGGCCTCCTGTTTGGGGAGGGGGGTTTGCAGGGCCATCTTAACAGCATTATGGGCTGTGGGGCAAAGCAGCGTATTGGGGCCCCTGCGACATCGACTCATAGGAATACAAATGTCAATGGTCGATAAAATTAAACATATATTTTTGCATGCTAGAATGAATTAAAAAAGGCAGTAAAATGTAATAAACACTTTGCTGTATTGGTAGGATACATGGTGCATTGAAGGGTTAACATAGAATGGAATAACGGAGTTGGAAGGGACCTTGGAGGTCTTCTAGTCCAACCCCCTGCCTAGGCAGGAAACCCTACACCACTTCAGACAAATATCCATATATGTCCAATATCTTTTTAAAAACTTCCAGTGTTGGAGCAGCCACAACTTCTGGAGACAATTCGTTCCACTGGTTAATTGTTCTAACAGTCAGAAAATTTCTCCTTAGTTCTAAGTTGCTTCTCTCCTTGATTAGTTTCCACCCATTTATTGCTTCTTCTCCTGCCTTCTCAGGTGCTTTGGAGAATAGCTTGACTCCCTCTTCTTTGGGGCAGCCCCTGAGATATTGGAAGGCTGCTATCCTGTCTCCCCTAATCCTTCTTTTCATTAAACTTGACATACCCAGTTCCTGCAACTGCTCTTTTTATATGTTTTAGCCTCGAGTCCCCTAATCCTCTTGGTTGCTCTTCTCCGCCCTCTTTCCAGAGTCTTCATATCTTTTTGACATCTTGGCGACTAAAACCGTATGCGGTATTCCAAGTGTGGCTTTACCACAAGGCCTTATAAACAGAGGCGGTCTTCAGCTGGTTCTGACCAGTTCTGGAGAACCCATAGAGAACATTTGGAGCAGTTGGGAGAACCGGCCCATGCCACCTCTGACTGGCCCCGCCAACCCCATCTCTTCTCTGCCTCCCATCCAGTCCCCAGTTGATCGGCTGGGTCTTCTTGGGTTGCCCTGCAGAGGAAGAACGGAGCTGGAAAGCAGGTTAGTGGGGTGGGGAGCAGAGGTGGTATTCAGCCGGTTCTGACCGGGTTCTGGGGAGGGAAGGGGGATTTTGTAGTATATTTTTATTATATATTTATTATATATTGTTATTGTAGTAGATTTTGTAGTAGGGGAAGGCCCTGCCACGCCCACCAAGCCACACCTACAGGCCCAGGAGTAAAAAAAAAAAAATGTTGAATCCCACCACTGCTTATAAAGGGATATTAACCCTTCCCGGGATTAGTGTCCATACACACATGAGTATGCCCCCCCCCCAGGCTGGGCAAGTACCTCTCTCAGGCCTCTGCGTGAAGACAGCCCTGGGGGAGGGGGAGCTGGACTAGATGACCTCCCAGGCCCCTTCCAACTCTTGCTTCCTTTGCAACCTTCGGGGCTCCCCCAAATCCTAGCCAAAGCGGCAAAAGGGGCGCCAAGGCGAAGCGGGATCGGATCAGGGCCACCGCGGCGGCGGGGGGGTGTCCTTTCCGCGGCCCTTTCTTGTCTCCGAGAGGAAAGGAGGAGCGACGGCGGGTGGGGCGGGGGGGTTGCGCTCCAGGCCATGTGCGCGCGGCGGGGGGGGGGGCGGCGTCTATAAAAGGGGGCGCGTCCGTCTCCTCCTCTCCAAAGCGGGCGCAGGCGGCGAGGTGTGAGCGCGCGCGCGGGGGAGCTCCAGGTCTCTCCGTCTCCGGCTCTCGGTCTGTGCGCTGCGCGATGCCTTCCCGGGCGCTGCGGAGGCGGCTGCTGCTGGCGCTGCTGCTGGTGGTGCTGGCGGCGGCTTCCTCGGCTTCTCCGGGGCCGCGGCGGGCTCGAGCCCCGAAGGCGGCTTCGTGGGAGGAGGTGAACGTCCTGGCGCACGGGCTGCTCCAGCTGGGCCACGGGCTCCGCGAGCACGTCGAGCGGCTGGGCGGGCAGCTGCGGGACCTGAACGCCCGGCTGGCGGCGCACAACGCTTCGCTGGCCGGGCTGGAGCGCACGGCGGCCGAGCAGCGGGACCGGCTGGCCCGAGCGCAGAGCCTCTTCGACGGCCGCTGGGCTCAGCTGGACGGGCGGCTGCGAGGGCTGGAGGCCAGGCTCGACGGGACGGGACGGGCGGGAGCCCAGAACAACAGCAGCAGCGGAGGCGGCGGCGCGGATCCCCGGAGGGACGGCCCGGCGGAGGAGGACCAGGGCGCGCTGCAGGTGCGTCCCGCAGGCTGGGCTCGCCCTCGTCGGCGGAGGCTCGGAGCAGGCACACACTCTGCACGAGGGCAGAGGTCCCTTTTGTCTGCTGCCGCCGCCTTACTCCCCGGCCGATCCCCTGCTTGAGCGACAGGGGAGGGGGGCTGGACTAGACGACCTCCCAGATCCCCTTCCAGCTTGATTCGGATCCCGCCTTTCAGAGCCGAGAGCGGTCCGAAGGATGGGCAGGCGGGACGCCGGGCGCGCTCCCCCCTCGGTCTTCCCCGGGGCTCCTTTTCCCTAGGGCGGGACGGGCTCCACCGGCATCTTCCCGGGGAACCGGGCTGGGCCCCCGAGGGACCTCCCCGAGCTGTGCCCAGCCGGATTCAAACCGAGACCAGCCCTGGCTCCGGATTCCCCGGGGGGCTTGGAAAAACCGGCAAAGCCCTCGGGGCAAAGCCGTGCGCTAGGCACAAATGGCGCGTAAAAGCGCCTTGGGATGGGTCGGCTAGCCGATCTGGAGGGGTGCAAAGAGGACACACACGCACATACTACACACACACACACACACACGACGTGCGAATTCCCTGGCGGAAAGTAAGACACTGACTTGGCGCCCCCTCCCCAAATCCTCTGTTCGAGCGTTTCTCGACGCTCGCTGGTTGCGCAAAGCGATCCCCGAAGTGAAACGGCCGCTGCGCCCGCCGCGAGTCCGGCTCTGCGCTTTGAGGTTGACTCCGGTGGCGGGGGAGGATTTCACCCCACGCCCCAAATATAGTGGTGGTCCAGCTCGGGTCTTTTTTAGATGGCTAGTTGGGTTCTGGGTTTGTTGTTTTGTTGTTGTTTTTCATCGCACCCGCTCTCTCTTCCTGCACACAGAGAGAGACACACAGAGAGAGAGAGAGAGAGAGAGAGACTGAAAGAGAAGGAGAGAGGTGGGGGAGTGAGAAAGAAGGAGAGAGAAAGACAGGGAGAGAGAATGAAAGGGAAAGAGGAAGAGAGAGAGAGAGAGAGAGAGAGAGAGAAACAGAGAAGAGGGGGGAGTGAGAAAAAGGAGAGAGAAAGACAGGGAAAGAGAAAGAATGAAATGAAAAGAGAGGAAGAGAGAGAGACAGAGAAAGACAGAGAGACAGAAAGAGAGGGGGAGTGAGAAAGTGAGAAAGAAGGAGAGAGAAAGATAGAGGGAGAGAGAAGGAATGAAAGGGAAAGAAGAGAGAGAGACTGAAAGAAAAAGGAGAGAGGGGGAGTGAAAAAGGAGAGAGAAAGAATGAAAGGGAAAGAGAGAGAGAGAGACTGAAAGAAAAAGGAGAGATGGGGGAGTGAGAAAAGGAGAGAGAAAGAATGAAAGGGAAAGAGAGAGAGAGAGAGACTGAAAGAAAAAGGAGAGATGGGGGAGTGAAAAGGAGAGAGAAAGAATGAAAGGGAGAGAGAGAGAGAGAGACTGAAAGAAAAAGGAGAGATGGGGGAGTGAGAAAGAAGGAGAGAGAAAGAATGAAAGAGACAGGGAGAGAGAGAGACTGAAAGAGAAGGAGAGGGAAGGGGAGGAAGAAGGAGAGAGAAAGAATGAAAGGGAAAGAGAAAGAGAGACAGAAAGACACAGAGAGAAAGACAGAGAGACTGAAAGAGAAGGAGAGAGGAGGGGAGTGAGAAAGAAGGAGAGAGAAAGACAGGGAGAGAGAATGAAAGGGAAAGAAGAGAGAGAGAGAGAAACAGAAAGAAGGAGAGGGGGAGTGAGAAAGAAGGAGAGAGAAAGACAGGGAAAGAGAAAGAATGAAATGAAAAGAGGAAGAGAGAGAGAGAGACAGAAAGACACAGAGAGACAAAGAGAAGAGAGGGGAGTGAGAAAGTGAGAAAGGAGAGAGAAAGAGAGGGAGAGAAAGAATGAAAGGGAAAGAGAGAGAGAGAGAGACTGAAAGAAAAAGGAGAGATGGAATGAGAAAGAAGAGAGAGAAAGAATGAAAGGGAAAGAGAGAGAGACTGAAAGAGAAGGAGAGGGGAAGTGAGGAAGAAGGAGAGAGAAAGAATGAAAGAGACAGGAGAGAGAGAGACTGAAAGAGAAGGAGAGGGGAAGTGAGGAAGAAGGAGAGAGAAAGAATGAAAGAGACAGGGAGAGAGAGAGACTGAAAGAGAAGGAGAGGGGAAGTGAGGAAGAAGGAGAGAGAAAGAATGAAAGAGACAGGAGAGAGAGAGACTGAAAGAGAAGGAGAGGGGAAGTGAGGAAGAAGGAGAGAGAAAGAATGAAAGGGAAAGAGAAAGAGAGACAGAAAGACACAGAGAGAAAGACAGAGAGAGACTGAAAGAGAAGGAGAGAGGAGGGGAGTGAGAAAGAAGGAGAGAGAAAGACAGGGAGAGAGAATGAAAGGGAAAGAAGAAGAGAGAGAGAGAGACAGAAAGAAGGAGAGGGGGAGTGAGAAAGAAGGAGAGAGAAAGACAGGGAAAGAGAAAGAATGAAATGAAAAGAGAGGAAGAGATAGACAGAGAAAGACAGAGAGACAGAAAGAGGAGAGGGGGAGTGAGAAAATGAGAAAGAAAGAGAGAGAAAGATAGAGGGAGAGAGAAAGAATGAAAGGGAGAGAGAGACTGAAAGGAAAAGGAGAGATGGGGCAGTGAGAAAAAAGGAGAGAGAAAGAGACAGAGGGAGAGAGAGAGAATGAAAGAGGCAGAGAGAGAGTGCTGGACTAACCACGTTTACTATCCCTGTCTCTTTTCTTTGTTAGAACCTGATCAGGCGCCAGAACCTGAGGATGGAGGAACTTCTGCAGAAGATCAAACAGCAGCAGTTCCGGATGGACAAGCAGAACTTGCAAATTAAGAGTCTTCAGAGCAAGGTATTGGGGGGGGGAGGGGCTGTCCCCGCAGGCTGAAAGCCCCCTCCCACTTTTTTTAGAGGGCAGTGGAGGCATTCCAATAGATCACCTGTGGAAAAGGGGGCGTGCCCTGCAGGGGGGAGAACGGGGGGGGGGAGGGGAGTTGAATGGCAAAGGGACCTGGAAGGAGGAGATAGTAAGAATATAAGAAAACTTGGTTGTCGTTTTTATTTTTACTGCGTTAACCCTCAACCCCCTCGCCCCCCCAAACACAAAACTACCCACAGCTGAAAATGCAATTCTGTGGTTTCTGGAGGAACTATCTTGGGTGGGTGGGGGGAGCCCAGCAGCTGCAATTAGGTTTTGGAGTCCCCTGCTCCCTGGGAGGGCAGTGGCCCATGGGCTGGAGGGCATTTTGGGGTGGGGTTTGTGCTGGGGGGAGGGGAGAGAAACGCTACATGGGAATTTGAAGGGTGAAATTCAACGGGGCAAGGTTGGAAGAAAACCTTCCAGAAATGTCAGACGGAAAAAGGAACTCCTCCAGGCTCAAGGCCGTGTGGTCGACGGCCGGCCGGGGATAATGGGGTGTGTGGTATGCAGCATCTCCCAAGGGCTCCAGAAAATATGCGGAGCCTTTGTTAGGCTTTGACGGCAACAAACGCGGGGCCCCTTCCCCCTTTCACTCTTCTCCTCCAACCAAGGGATGGGCAGCTCTTCCTAGATCCTCCCCTAATTCTCTAGCTACCTGACTTTTATTGGGGGAGGGGGAAGAAAAGGGGGGGCTCTTATGAGGGGGCCACATAGATACACTCCCCCCCCTTCCCACTTTTTCTCGCAAACCGGAAAAAAACAACAACAACCCAGCAGCTTCTGCAGAGAAAGAAAGGCCAGAGAATTCTAGGGACTCTGCAGGTCATCTAGTCTCACCCTTGCCGGCTTGGGGAGGAGGGGGGGGGGGAGAAATTGTGGGAGTTGAAGCCCACCCGTCTTCAAATTCACCCAGCTTGACGAACTCTTGACTTAAAGGATTCCCCCGTTGCCCTTCTATTTGCAGTTTAATTGACTGGGACACACATCAATTAAATTGACCGGTGTCATCAATTGGGACACCCATCACTGCCAAACGGGGGGGGGGGAGTGAAAGTTTCCACATTTCCATAGGCTGAAGAGTGAACATTAACTCGTCCTTTGATCTGCTGGCTATTTCTTCTTTTTCAGCTAGCCGGGTTCACTTTTCTTCCTTTCTTTGTTTTTTTTTAAATGTAATTTGGCAAAACAGCCTAGAAATCCAACCTTTGGCAGGGAGGGGAAGCGAGGGGGTGGGGGAGAGAGGTGACTATATGTGATGACCCAAAGGGGCGTGGCACAAAAATAACAAAGTCACCAAAGTAGAATAAATTCTACCTTTCATGCCTCCAACTTGGCCCACGGATGTCCAATTATCCTCGGCGGAGATCAAACTCTTCCAAAAACAGTCTACAAAGGGAAGAAATGCAGTCCGAACCCAAAATACAGATAAAGTAGAAATAAAAACAACAACAACAACACAAACCACGCTGAATTAGTCCACACGACAGGCCAGGATAATAACTTGCAGGCTTCCAAAGGATAGCGAGGCACACACCGTCGGGAGGACGCCAAAACCCAGATAAGCCTCGACCAAGATAATGCACCTTTTGCTTCCGGCAACTTTGCCATGCGCAGTTTGCCCAGTCTTCCCAGCTGCAGCCCATGAAGGAGATCAGGGCCCTTTCCTCCCCCCGTAAAACCACATTGCTCCCTTATCCGTTCCTCCCTGCGTGCCCTAGGATGAAGAGGGGGTGGGCCTGGGTCTTCCTCTGAATGCCCAGCTGCCCTTCCCCAGTTTCCTCCACAGCCACCGGAGCCGCACTCCCACGCCCTGTCAGCTCTTCCACTTCTCCCTCGGAGTCAGGCTCCAACCGGGGCGTGACAGTATATTTCTTGCCTCTTTTTACGATCTCTCTCTCTCTCAACACCCACCCTGCCAGATCGTTTTGTCCTGAGTGGTTCTTTTATTTATGGATGATTTCATTGAGGGATTAAATTTATCCGCTGCTGCCCACCTGCTCTCGAAATGGCTCCAGGTGACAAGGAGTTCCGGTGAAAACTAATTGCAGGGCAGGGATCAGCCTTGCCCAAAAAAACAAAAACAAAAAAGCCTCAGAACCTGGTCATTAAATATTCCTTTTTCTGCTCCTTAGAAGTGCAGCCTTGGGGTGGTTCAGGATCTCTCCTCGGCAAGCTAAGGCCAAAACTTTGTGACGTAAAACACCCAACGGTTTCCTTTTGGGCGCAAATCAATTTGGGGGTGACCTTTTGCTAGATCGGTTGGGAAGGTTTTAGTCTCTTGGGGTCTTCTTCCAGTCCTCGATTTACGACCATTTGCCTAACAACTGGTCAGGGGTGGGCTTCAAAAAAATTAGCAGCGGGTTCTCTACCCCAGGGGGTCACCAACCTTTTGGACCTCAGGGACCACTAAACTCATAATTTTAAATCCCATGCACCACTAATATGAACTTTGATTGATAGTGGCTTGCTGACATTTTCCCAGGGTCTCTGCAGAAAGCAGCAGAGACCCTGGGAAAATCCCCTCCAAAAAATATTCAGGAAAATCCCCCACCCCGTTTTCCTACCGATCGATCGTTCTTTATTTGGGATGGCAGGATACCGTCTCCAGCTCCGTTCTCAGGGGGGGGGGAGAGAAGAGAGACTTTGGCTTCGTGCAAGGAAAGCAGCAGAAGCAGCAGAAGTCTTCTTTCTCTCCCCAAACTCTGCCAGAAATGAGTCTTTGCCGGCAGAGCCTCTTCGGGCAGGAGGCCTTGCAGAGTCCCAAAGACTCATTTCTGGCAGAGTTTGGGGGAGAGAAAGAAAGACTTTGGCTGCTTTTCTGGCGTGCAGCCAAAAGAAGAAGAAGAAAGAAGCGGAAAGAAGCAGCCCGGTGGCCAGGCCAGGCTTGTGGGACAAGTGGGGCAAGTTCCCCCCCTCCACCCTTTCCCCCCTCCTCTCACTACCTTGTGTTGTTCGCAATGCTTGTGTTCCCGCAGGCCATGTGGCCGTCGCAGCCTTGTGTTCCTTCGCAGCCTGGATTAATTGCTTTGGGGGGGGGACATTTCCCTGCGGACCACCCAAATTTTCTTGCAGACTACCAGTGGTCCCTGTCCCACTGGTTGGCTCTACTCAGTTGCTGGGTGGGCATAGCCATGGTGGGCGTGGTCTAGTTGGCCTCCTCCATCGTGGTGGGAGGCCCATTTTTCACCTTCCCCAGGTTCTCTCCGGCCTTCCATAGCCTCCGCAAGGCTGTTTTTTTCCCTCCCTGAGCGTCTACCTCGGCCCTGTACTTACCTGCATCCAAAACAGGTTGCATGGAGACTCCTGGGAGGGGCGGGGCCAGCCAGTCTTTGCAACTACCGGTTTGGCGAACTAGATGTAAAGTTAACAACCGGTTCGCCTGAACCGGTGCGAACCGCTAGCCGCCCACCCTTGCAACTGGTCCAAGTTATGATAAGAGCTTGAAGGAATTGGCTTCCAACCAATCCTCGCACTTAACAACCCCAGTGAGGTCCCCACATTCACCCATGATCAAAATCCGGCCTGACAAACTGGATCTCAGGCCTTTGACAGGTCCTAGCAAACCCAAGCAGTGGGGGGGAAGATTGTTAACAGTATTTCCGACGGGTTGTTGCCACAGGTCCTTAGAATCCCACACGATTGCCAAGCCAATTCAGTGGGGGGCAAGCTAGATTTTGCTTAACGGCTGTGTGTGCTAACGGCCGTGCAAGAAAAAAACAGGCATTCCGGAAATACCAGAAGTGACTAAACGGGGCCGTTTTTCAGCCTGCAGAGGCTTCCCTCGAGCCTCCAGGGGGGCGAAACCGGCCTCAAAGGAGCAGAAAATGAGTTGGGAGGTGCGGGCCTGCGTAGTGCAGGTCAGGGGATGGGGCGGGGGTGGTGCATGCCCATGCACAGGGGGGGCGCATTGCATTGTGGGTGCCGGCATGTGTGTGCTTTCGACACACCACAACAAAAAAGGTTCGCCATCACTGACCTGTATTGTATTTCTCTCCTCGGTGGTTCATCAATGGAAGGCCAGTGCAGAAAACCCACCCCCACATCATGCCCTCATGAGGTTCCAGAATCCCACAGCTAGCATTCTGGAAATGGGCCCAGCAAGGTGTCCGCAGGGCGCTGGGTTGTGGAATAAAAGATGCTCTCCACCAGCTCCCACCCAGATAAGTAGGGATTAACACTGGACAAACAAGCAAAAAACAATACCCCAGTCAAGGGTTGAAAAAATTCACACCCCTGCCAATACTGGCGGGGCAAGCTACAATATGTAAACAGGGAGCAAACCAACTTCCTTGTAGCACTGATGACGTTACCTAGTTGAGTAATGAAAGATCTTTAAGAAAGCTGCCAAGCTCAGCGAGCGCCCACGGAATCCACCGAGAGAGAAACTTGGATAAGCAGGGATTAGCACCAGACGAAACAAGCAATAATACCCTAATCGAGGAATTAGCAAGGGAAAAACCACTGTCCCACCAACATGGGGGGGGGGGCAAGCTACAGTACGTAGGCAGGGAGAAAGCCTCACTCCCTTCTACCGTAGCACTGATGATGTTACCTAGTTTGGCCACGAGACGTCTGCAAGGCCACAGCTGAGCTCAGAGCCCACCAAAGACCCCACAGTAAAAGATGCTCACATGAGATGGAATCGTAGGTATCGGCCGTGGGTGGCGTGAGTGGTGTGTCACACTCTCAGGACGTACACTGCGTGATTGTGGTTTGTGCCAGATGCCCGGAGTTGTGTGTCTCGCACGTCAGAACGGAATTTATTTTGCGTTTGGGCCACGCAGAATCTGCCGTTGTTTGATGCTCCTACCGCCTACCTTTGTATTTCAAAGGTTCTTTGGGGTTCCCATTTTCAGGGAGGGAAGACTGAGGCCATGCAGGCAGTCCTGGACTTACGACGGTTCATTTAGTGATCGCTCACAGTTAACAGGGGCACTGAAAAGAGTCAGTTACGACCATTTTTCACACACCTGTTGCAGCCTCCCCAAAATTTGGATGGTGGGCAACTGACTCATAGTTATGACCGTCACGGGGTCCCTGGGGTCATAGGATCCCCTTTTTGCGACCCTCTGACCAGCCAAGTCCGTGGGGAAGCCAGAGTTGCTTCACAAACTGGGTTACTGATTTAACAAGGGCAGCGATTCGCTTAACGGCGTGAGAACATTTGTAGAAGGGGACAAGAATGTCTCACTTAGCAACAGAAATGCTGGAAATGCCAATTGTGGTCGTAAGTCAAGGACTGCCTAGATAAGTGGGGGGGGTGGCTCGTCTAAGACCATTTGAGCTCCTCCAGGAGAGGAAAATTGGTTTTATTTATTTATTTTATATCCCACCTTTATTGTTTTTACAAACAACTCAAGATTGACAAATACCCAACACACCCTTTTCCTCTTTTCCACAACTGCGTGGTCCAAAGTTACCCAGCCAGCTTTCATGGTTAAGTGGGACTAGAACTCACCGTCTCCTGGTGATTGACCCAAAGTCACCTAATTGCTTTTAAGTGGGACTAGAACTCCCCGTCTCCTGGTGATTGACCCAAAGTCACCTAATTGCTTTTCATGGTTAAGTGGGACTAGAACTCACCGTCTCCTGGTGATTGACCTAAAGTCACCTAATTGCTTTTAAGTGGGACTAGAACTCACCGTCTCCTGGTGATTGACCCAAAGTCACCTAATTGCTTTTAAGTGGGACTAGAACTCACCGTCTCCTGGTGATTGACCCAAAGTCAGCCAGCCAGTTTTCATGGTTAAGGTGGACTAGAACTCACATTTCCTAGAGCAGGGGTCCCCAACTACCAGTCCACGGACCAGTCCCGGTCCGCGGAACAACTCCTACCGGGCCGCTGGCTTGCTGGGCGCCGCCATCTTTTTTTCATGAAAAAGTGCTTCCAGGGAGCTTTTCCGGGTAGAAAGCTCAGCCGTTTCATCAAAAAGCGATGACGCCATTTTATCGGAAAATCAAAATCTTTTGATGATGGCGGTGAGTCACCAGCACTTTTCATCAAAAAGATGGCGGCGCCAGCTGATACCGGGCCGCGGCGTCAAAAAGGTTGGGGATCACTGTCCTAGAGACTGGCCCAAAGTCACCTAACAGTCTTCCTGGTTAAGGTGGGACTAGAACTCATGCAGTCTCCTAGAGATTGGCCCAAAGTCACCTAGCTTCTTTCCTGGTAAAACTGGGACTAGAACTCACGCCGTCTCCCAGAGGTTGGCCCAAAGCTACCCAGCCAGCTTCAATACCTAAAGTGGGCCTAGAATTCCTGCTTTGTGGCCTGTCGCTTTAACCCCTAGGCCAAACTGGTTCCTGTGGATGAGAGTCTTATGCCTTTGAAGATAAACCCCCCCGTCTCTCCTCCCTTCTCCTTTCCCTCTCTTCCCCCGTCCCCCTCCCCAAATCCCAGGTCAACGTGCTCACCCCGTTGCAACGCAGCGAAAAGGACCCCCAGGCCCCTCAGTGGAAGGTGACCGTCCAGAGAAGCGCGGACGATCGAGTGGCTAACCAGAGCCAGACGGCCAAACTGGGGAAGCTGGAAGGTTCAAGTGAGTAAGCAGCCATCTTGGCTGTATTTTGTTGTGTTGTGTTGTGTTGTGTTGTGTTGTTTTGTTTTATTTTGTTTTGTTTTGTTTTATTTTATTTTATTTTATTATTGTATTTTATTATTTTATTGTATTCCATTTTGTTTTATATTTTATTTTATTGTATTTATTATATTATTGTATTGTATTGTATTTATTTTATTTTATTTTATTATTTTATTGTATCATTGTATTCCATTCTATTTTATTTTATTATTTTATTGTATTCTATTTTATTTTATTTTATTTTATATTTTATATTATTATTTTATTGTATACTATTTTATTTTATTATATTGTATTTTATTTATTTTATTATTTTATTTTATTTTAATGTTTTATTGTATTCTATTTTATTTTATTTATTTTAAATTTTCTTTATTTTATTTTTCTCTGGGGTTTGGAAGAAAAACAAAATTTGGGGGGGAGGTTCCTTTTCCGCAAGAAGGGAATTTTTTGGATCGGCTGTTCCAGAGGTGGGAAGCCAAGGATTTTATTAGCTGCAGCACAACCTCTCGCTGTTGCAACCACCCTTCGCGTTGGCATGAAAACAGCTGGGCCAAATTCAAAAAGTCCGGATTCATTTCGATGCATCTCAGCTGGTGCGGGTGCCCTGAATTTTGCAATAATCAGAAAATGGGGGGGACGGCACGGATGTACAGATAATCTTCCACTTACGACTGTGATTCAGCCCAGCCTGCCTGTCGCTAAGGGAGGCACTCGGTAGGTGAAGCAATTTGGAAACAACAACAACAAAAATTGGGTCGGCTTAAAAAGAGGTCAACCTTGGCAACTGGAGGACTTCAACTCCCAAAGCTGGCTGGGGAATTCTGGGAGTTGAAGTTTAAAGGTGCCAAGGTTGGAGACCCCTGGGCTTAAATATTTCCTCTCCAGCCTCAGACCCAGGTTCGCCCAGGAAGAGAGGCTTACAGAGTCATGAGGACTAGTGTCTTTTTCAGTTAGTTCTTCTCCTCGGTGCTTAGAAGCAGCTGTCATTCATGAGGTCAGTGGAGACAGGCAGAGGTGCAATGCAACCAGTCTAACAATCGGTTTGGTGAGCGTGCTCTCATTATAGTGTGGTGACCAAAACTGGATGCAGGACTCCAGGTGTGGTCCTACTAAGGCTTTATAGAGTGGTATTAGTACCTCCCTTGATCTGGATTGTATCCCTCTGTTAATGCAATTTAGGATTGCGTTGGCCTTTTTGGCTGCTGCACACGGCTGGCTCCTATTTAGCTGGTTGTCCACTAAGACTCCAAGATCCCTCTCCCAGTTCCTGCTATTGAGCCTGGTTTCACCCAGTCTATATGTGTCCTTTGGGTTTTTCTTGCCTAAGTGTAGGACTTTCCTTTTCTCTACATTGAATTTCATTTTATTAGATACGGCCCAGGGTTCTAGTCTGTCCAGATCCCTCTGGACCTTGAGCCTATCTTCCGGGGTGTTAACCGTGGTGGTATTCTATCGGTTTGGCCCGGTTTGGCCGAGCCGGTAGCAGCGATGAGTAGCAGAGACCGAACCGATTCTCTCCGCCCCTCTGCTATTGGGTCCACCCACCTGCCTGGACTCCCTTACTCACCCCTTTCTCTGCTGGATTTGAAGCGCAGGTGCTTCGCGTGGCATAGAATAGTGCCGCGCGGCAGCCGCTGAAGCGACCGGGATCGTGCAGGCTTACAGGAGGCAAGTTAGAACGCCTCCATGCCTGTGCAAAGTGCGCAACCACCAACCACCAAAGTGCTTACGCCCACCGAACCGGTGGCAAAACTATTTGAATCCCACCACCGGGTGTTAGCTATTCCTGCCAGCTTGTAGTTGTCTGCAAATTGAGCTTCGTTGGCCGAGGGTTCAAGCATGGGTATTGCCCTTGCTGCATTCCTGCTTTCCACCCAGGGGTGTCCAACCTGGGCAACGGAAGCCCTGTGGGCTTCCAACTCCCCAAAGCAAAATGTTGGGTAACCCAAGGACATCCAACCTTTGGCAACTTTGAAGACTTATGGACTTTGATTCCCAGGCCGGCCAGCTGGCTTGGAGGAATTCTGGGAGAGTTGGAAGTCCGTAAATCCGTAAATCTTCCCAAGTGGCCAAGGTTTTGGAGACCTCTGTTGCTATTACCCAATGGCATAACCCGTTTAAGAAACTCTGGATTTGTCTCTGGGCGGGGGAGGCGGGGGCTGGTTCAGTCTTCTCCCTCCAGATGTGCAGGGAGGTGTGCCCCTCCCCAGATTCCCCAGCCCAAACATCTGGAGGCTGCCGGTTAGCGGAAAGCAGCACCAGCCCTCCCTTTTCCCGTCGAGCGCCTGGGGTGGCCGCCTGCCAAGTGTGCCAGAGGTTGAGCCGGGAAGCTCGCCGGCCGGCAGCTGTGGGGTTAAATGGCTGGTGTGCCGGGGGGGGGGGGGGCTGGGGGGGGACTGGGAAGCCAAAGGGAAGGCTGGCTTCTCTCCAAGTAGGGGAAAGGCTAAACTCCCCCTTCCATTCTTGCTCCGGGTTTCCAAAATATGCAGAAAGCAAAGCCAGAAAACCTTCCTTCCCTCCCCAGGAGAGGCAGATTGGCTGGCTTGCCTTTGCCAACCCCCTCAAAAAAAAAAGCACCAGGAAAATGTGACACACACACACCCCTCATACACACACACACACACACACCCTCCCAACCAGCCTCTCAAAATTTGGGGTTTTGCCTTCCAGAGAGAAACTGCAACCTTCCTTTCTAGCTAATAATACGGAATACAGAAGTCAGTTTTCCTTTGGAGTTGCAGAACGACAGAGTGGGAAGGGGCCTGGGAGGTCTTCTAGTCTAACCCCGCCTGCTCAAACAGGGAGACCCCAGCCTAGGGATGTCCAACTGGATTTCTTGGAGGGCCAGATCAGCACTGGAGTTTTTTGGTGGTTTTCAGCCGTTCTGGGCCCCATTTTTGACCCGTTTTTGGATGGGGTTTTTTTTGGCCTGGT
The DNA here is from genome assembly GCF_049901735.1 of Notechis scutatus. Classification (NCBI taxonomy): domain Eukaryota; kingdom Metazoa; phylum Chordata; class Lepidosauria; order Squamata; family Elapidae; genus Notechis; species Notechis scutatus. The sequence continues at coordinate 181,446 of NW_028263147.1, forward strand.
TCTGGTCCATTTTTCAAGCCATGTTGAACCTGTTTTTCGGGCCGTTTTGGGTGTTGGCTATTCCTGCCAGCTTAGTATATCCTCTGCAAATTTGGTACATTCCCCTTCTATTCCCTCCTCTAAGGGAATCATGAGTTAAGGACGGTGGGGATTTTTGGAGGCAGTGTGACTCACACCGATGACAGAGGCGTGGGATGCCAGGGGTTTGTGCATTTCGCACGTCCACCTACACTCCCCCCTTCCTTATCCAGATATGGGCTAAAACCCTGCAGGGCGTTTAAGCTCTTTTTCCAATGTTTATGGGCAGGGCTTTTTTTTGGGGGGGGGCGAGCCCATTGCCAATCCCTTTAGGTCAAACGGAAGCTCCCGGAGCCTGCGGTGGACGATGGGAGCCGGGTTCAAGCGCATCGAGACAGGAGGGATGGATGAGGGGACGCGGATGGGACGCCCAGCGTGTGGCATCTCGCCAGCACGGCGCCGTGGCCCCCGACCCCGTTAAAAACCGGGTTAGGTTTCGCAGGCTGTGGTTCGCCTCTGATCTTATCTCTGAATAGAACCGTCTGGATGACCCTTGAGGGTCTCTTTGGAAAGGCTCCGAAGTGGGCACGGTGGGGGGGTGGTGTGTTGGGGGTGTATTTTGACCTGTTCCAGATTCCCCATATCCTCGGATTTAAACCGACACTCTCGCGTTGGCCTGTGCCAAGAGGAGCGGTCTCCGTGTTCGTCTGTCCACAGGGGAAACTGAGGCGGTGGGGGGGAAATAAAGAGCGGAGTCCCTCGCCCACTTTTTAGTTCCCGCAGATGGTGGTGGTGGGCAGGGATGCCCCCCCCCAGCTTTGATTTCCTTAGGGTTGGCTGGGCGGAAATGGTAGACTGCTCCTGGGCAGGGAGGCTCCTTCGAATTGGCCTGGCCTGGGATTGGCCGGACGACCAAGAAGGCGGGACCTGCTCCTCTTTTGATTGACGGGAGACCCTGGGTGTGCGTGTGTGGGTTCTTGGCTTCGCAGAGCTGGCACCGCCTTAGGGCATCGGTCCAGGAAGCCTCTGCCGTTGGGTTTCTTCCTTTCCTCGGGAACCCAAAGATGGGCAAAGGAGGTGGTTTTGCATTGGCGCTAGTCCTCAAGAAGGCCAGCCCTCAAGAATTTGGCGCTAGTCCTCAAGAATTTGGGCGCGAGGTTGGGCCGGCTCAACTTTTCCCAGGTCTGTCCTTGAGCCAACTCGGCCCTTTCTCCTCCCCCCCCCCTGTGTGTGTGTGTGTGTGTTTGTGTGTCTGCTTGCAGCCTCCTGCTTGCAGCCTCCTGCTCCTGCAAGTCACGTCCCTTGCCGGCTGGATGATGCAAGCAGGCCCCTCCCTCCCCCCCAGAATTGGGGGAAAGTTCATGTTTACACTCCAGGATCAGTTTCTTCACCCGCCCCTCCCCCAGAAACCCCCTTCCACAGCCCAGCCCTGTTCTTCTGGCATCCTGCCCCAGGCAGCTGTTTCGAGACTCTCCTCCGCTAAATTTATCCACAGGCTGGGAGGAAGGAGGCCTCTCCCCCTGCCTGCCACCCCACCCCCAAAACCCCCTCCCCTGCAATTCCAAGGGGGCTGATTGGAAAAAAAAAGAAAAAGAAAAGAAACCTTTTCCGTGCAAGGGCCAAGAACAGCATCTCTCTTTGTCTGGGGCTGCAATTCAACACCCGCCCCCTCCACCTGCTGCTCTGGGCTGCCCGGGGGGCAGAGTCCGCTTCCACCCGGCCACATTCTTCCCTCGCACCCGTCTGCCCGGGCCACGGCCCACCTCTCCTGCCCCGCCCCTGATGGCAGCTGCTGGGCTGGCCCCGAAGCAAAGTCCGGCAGGCCGTGGCAGCCAGTTGGGGGCAGCCAGTTGGGGGTATCTCCCGACACCCCCAACATCAGGCTTTGCACACACCCACACTCGTGAGCCATTTCATGTTGCGTGCCCCGGGGTAGGGAGGAGGTTTCTGAGCACATGCAGAGGGCTTTGGACGCAGAGCCAGGCTGCCCTGGGTTGGCTAGGGAGGGTTCTTTGGGGACAGCCGAATGTCTCTGGGCAAGTGGCGGGGGGAGAATTGGTAGCCGTGCTCCGTTTGATCCCTAGGAGGGCATCTTTGTGGCTCAGGGTTGAACAGTGAGGTGTTTCTGGCAGACATTTCATGACCCAACTAGGGAACATCATCAGTGCTAGAGGGGAGCAGGATTTGCAGAGGGTTTGCAGGGAGGAGGGGGAGGAGGAAGAAGAAGAGAAGGAATGTGGACTCTTTGATGGTCTCTGAGCTTGGTGGTGTTTCTTGCAGACGTTTCATGACCCAACTAGGGAACGTCATCATTGCTAGAAGGGTTTGCAGAGAGGAGGAGGAGGGAGGGAGGAAGACTGTGGGGTGCTGCCTGAGCTTGGTGATTTTCTTGCAGACCCTTCATGATGTTAGAAGGAGTGGAATTTGCAGGAGGAGGAGGAAGAGAAGAAGGAAGGGGAGGAAAATAAGAGGAGAAGAAAGCAGGGAGAAGGAGAGGAGGAAGAGGAGGAAAAGAGGAGAAGAAGAGGAGGAAAAAGGGGGGGAAGGAGAAAATGGAGGGGAGGAGGAGGAGGCAGAGGAAGAAGAGGAGAGGGAAGAGGAAAATAAGAGGAAAAGAAAGCAGGAAGAGGGAGAAGGAGATGAGGAAGAAGAGGAAAAGAGGAGAAGAGGAAAAAGAAAGGGAGGGGAAGGAGAAAATGGAGGGGAGGAGGAGGAGGCAGAGGAAGAAGAGGAGAGGGAAGAGGAAAATAAGAGGAGAAGAAAGGAAGAGGAGGAGGAGAAGGAGGACAACGACAACTCTGGGGTCCCTGGTGCTGTCTGAGTTTGGTGGTTTTCTTGCAGACGTTGCATGACCCAGCTAGGTAACATCATCAGTGCTAGAAGGAGAAAGAGAAGAGGAGGAGGAGGACAATGACTGTGGGGGCCTTGGTGCTCTCTGAGCTGGGTGGTTTTCTTGCAGGCGTTGCATTAACCCAGCTAGGGAGCATCATCCTCAGGGCCAGGATGCTAGCAAGACCAGCACAGGTGAGGTTACCTGGCTGGGCAATGACAGGTCTGGCCAGGAAACCCCCCAGGCTCCAAGAGCTCCAAGGACACCGCCAGGCCTTTCCCAACCGGTCCTTTTTTTTCCTTGGTGGGGCAACTTCCACACCCAGCTTTCCCGGCCAAAGTTGCTCTGCCTTTTCCAGCACACATGGACATCCGGGGGAGGAAGGCGGAGCGCGACGTGGCTTATCCCGTGGCCTTTCTAGTCCTCCATTTTGCTCTTCCGTCAGAGCGGAGAAGGGAGCAAGGCTCTGAGGGGGAAGCCCAAGGAAGGGGGGAGGGTCCCCCGCACAAAAGAGGCTCACTTTCGGCGGTTGTGACAAACCACCACACGACGATCGATGGGCCGAATCCCTGGAACAGACCTGGGACGGGCTTCCATTTCCTTGCACCAGCCCATCCTGGGTACCCTCAGGGCTTCTTAATCGTGGCAGCGATTGGAAACAGGCCTGCTGCTCTGGTTTCGGCCTTTTCCAGGTGTGTGTGTGTGTGTATGTGAGGCAGAAGAGAGAATGCGGAAGAGAGAATGAGGGAGAGAGAGAGAGACTGAGAGAGGAGAGAAAGAGAGAGAATAGAGAGAATGAGAAAAAAGAATGAGGGAGAGAGAAAGAGAATGACAGAGAAGAGAGAAAGAGAAGATAATAACAGCAAGAGAGAGAGGAGAGAATGAGAGATTGAGAATCAGAGAATGAGAGACAAGATAGAATGAGAAAGAGAATGACACAGGGAGAGGGAAAGATTGAGAGGGGGAGAAAAGAGACTGAGGGGAGAGAGAATGAGAGAATAATAAGAGAATGAGAGAGAGGAGAGAATGAGAGAGTAGAGAGAGAGAATGAGAAAAAATGAGGGAGAGAGAAAGAATGACAGATAAGAGAGAAAGAGAAGATAATAACAGCAAGAGAGAGAGAGGAGAAAATGAGAGAGTAGAGAGAGAGAATGAGAAAAAAAGAATGAGGGAGAGAGAAAGAATGACAGATAAGAGAGAAAGAGAAGATAATAACAGCAAGAGAGAGAGAGAGGAGAGAATGAGAGAGTAGAGAGAGAGAATGAGAAAAAAAGAATGAGGGAGAGAGAAAGAATGACAGATAAGAGAGAAAGAGAAGATAATAACAGCAAGAGAGAGAGGAGAAATGAGAGAGTAGAGAGAGAGAATGAGAAAAAAGAATGAGGGAGAGAGAAAGAATGACAGATAAGAGAGAAAGAGAAGATAATAACAGCAAGAGAGAGAGAGGAGAAAATGAGAGAGTAGAGAGAGAGAATGAGAAAAAAAGAATGAGGGAGAGAGAAAGAATGACAGATAAGAGAGAAAGAGAAGATAATAACAGCAAGAGAGAGAGAGAGGAGAGAATGAGAGATTGAGAATCAGAGAATGAGAGACAAGATAGAATGAGAAAGAGTGACACAGGGAGAGAGAAAGAGATTGAGAGGGGGAGAAAAGAGACAGAATCAGAGAATGAGAGACAAGATAGAATGAGAAAGAGAATGACGCAGGGAGAGGGAAAGATTGAGAGCGGGGAGAAGAGAATGAGGGAGAGAATGAGAAAGATTGAGAATCAGAAAGAAGGAGAGACAGAATGAGAAAGAGAATGATACAGGGAGAGAGAAAGAGAGAGATTGAGAGAGAAAATGAGGGAGACTGAGAATCAGAATGAGAAAGAGAGAATGACAAAGGGAGGGAGAAGGAAAGAGAATGAGAGAGAGAGACAGGAGAGTGAGTGGGAGAGAGAGAGATTGAGAGAAAATGACACAGAGAGAGAGAATGAGGAAGAGAGAGGGAGGTCTCCATTCCATTGCCTGCTGTCCTGCATTTCCTCAATTTTGTGGCTGTCCCTCAATGTGGCAACCATTATGGGCTGGAGCCCTCCTCCTCCTCCTCCTCCTGGCCTACCGTGTCAAAATGGCAACCCAGTTAGACTGGAAGGCAGATTGTTTTGCCAGCACATGCCACAAAGCCTCTAGGAAATTCTTCTGTCCATGCAATCTGGGATGGGGGTGGGGGAAGAGAATGAGTCCCTCTGAACTGAATAACAGAATGACAGGGCCGGAAGGGACCTTGGAGGTCTTCTAGTCCAACCCCCTGCTCAGGCAGGAAACCATTATACCATTTCAAACAAATGGCTGCCCAGTCTCTTCTTGAAAATCAGTTTTCACTTTTTCGGAGCCTGGAATTTGGGGGGTTTCCATATCTGCAGCTGCAAAAGACCTTGTACAGGCAGTTCTCGACTTACAACACTTCACTTAGTGACCGACGTTCCAAGGGCACCGAAAAAAAAGGGACGTTATGACCAATGTTCACCCTTGTGACTGCTGCAGCCTCTGAGTGGTCGCTTGATTTACATTCCGAGGCTTCGCAACTGACTCACACTTACAACGGTTGCAGCGTCCCAGGGGTGTGTGTCCCCCGTGATACCCTTTGGTGATCTTCCGGCAGGCAAAGTCTGTCGGGGAGGCCCAATTCACTTGACAGGGGTTTCTAATTTAACAACCGTAGCCAAATCTGAAAGTTCTAGGGTTTCCTTGCAATAAGTAAAAACTACAAATCCACCCCCTGCACAGGTCACCTTCAAGAAGTGAGGGGAGCCGAATGTCAACTCAAAAATATTTCTCTGGTCTTTTAGAGTTGTCAACAGAATGTGAGTGGGGGGGAAGCAATGCATACCTTAAATATTTTCATAGATAAATTGCTAGGCGGCCAAAGCTTCCAGTGTGTAAGATTATTACTGGAGAGCATGATTGATGACTCTTGGCTATGGATGTGTCCCATTGGAGAATATACATCCTGGGGGTGAGGGGGAAGATCAGGGTGCTGTGTCTCAGAGTCGGCTGCACCCAGGTAACACCAACATGGTCACTCCTAATAAATGATATATATTTTTTAACTCTGAGAGATACGGCTGAATGGTTTGAATGAGGATGGATTGTTGGAGCCCTGACACCCTCATTGCATCACATGCCCCAATCGCCATCTGTCCCGGCGTGAGACGTCCTCTCACCCAGGTGCAGAGATAACATGACCTTGATTTAGAAGAAGAATGCTATTATGTCTAACCACATACACTCCAAGAAGTTCCCCCCCTCCCATTTTCCCAGGATCGAGAAGGTGGAAGCAAGGAAGCTGCTGGTGCTAATATGGCTTCCAAACTGACAATAAAAGGTTCTGTGGAACTCCACCCCACCGGATCACAAACTTGCCCCCCGATCCAAACTCCTTTGCAAATGGGCGGCTGAACGGAGAGGTTGAATCTCTTCGGCTTCTGTAACACGCGTGTCCATCCATGCTCACCCCCTTGCTTCCCACCCTCTCTTCGCGCTTGCAGAGCTTCCGGCTGGCTGTCATGACCTCTTCCTCGAGGGGCAGGAGCAGAAGAGCGGGGTCTTTGAGATCCAGCCCCCTGGAGCCCCGGCGTTCAAAGTCTTCTGTGATATGGGTAAGTTCGGCTGCGATGCAGCGTCTGGGTTCAAATCTCTGTACAGCCCAAGAGCTGGCTGATGGGGTTTGGAAAGAGACGGGTGGTTTGCTTTCACTGTAAAAAAAAAAAGTAAAAAGTCAGAAGGAATGGGAATAGGAACAGAAGATTGGAATGAAGAATAGGATAGAATAGAATTAGAGTAGAGTAGAATAAAATAGAATAGAATAGAGTAGAAAACAGAATACAAAATAGAATAGAATATTGCAATATAGAATAGGATAGGATAAAATAAAATAGGAAATATAATAGAATATTGGAATGTAGAATAGAACAGAGTAGAATAGAATAGTGGTATGAAGAACAGAATAGAACAGAACAGAACAGAACAGGAAATATAATAGAATATAATAGAATAGGAATTAGAATAGTGGAATAGAATAGAACAGAATATTGGTATGAAGAGTAGAGTAGAGTAGAGTAGAATAAAATAGAATAGAATAGAATAGAATAGGAAATAGAATATAATAGAATAGGAAAAAGAATAGTGGAATAGAATAGAATAGGAAATAGAATAGAATAGAATATTGGAATGTAGAGTAGAGTAGAATAGAATAGAACAGAATAGAATAGAATAGGAAATATAATAGAATATAATAGAATAGGAAATAGAATAGTGGAATAGAATAGAATAGAAAACAATAGGAAATAGAACAGTGATGGCGAACCTTTTTGTTGTGGTGGGCCCGTTTGAGGCCGTTTTCACCCTCCCGGAGGCTCAAGGGAAGCATCTGCAGCCTTTGTAGGCCGAAAAACGGGCTTTCTGGAAATACCGGAAGTGCCCATTTTCAGCTTCCGGAGGGCCTCTGGAGCCTGTGGAAGGCTGTTCTCACCGTCCCAGAGCCTCTGGGAGGCTGAAAACGGGCCTGTTTCGGCACTTCCGGAAGGCCCGTTTTTCGGCCTACAAAGGCTGCAGAGGCTTCCCTCGAGCCTCTGGGATGCTGAAAAAGGCCTCAAACGGGCCAAAAATCCACTGAGAGCCACCCACATGCGCAGTGCAGGTAAGTTTGGCTGGGGCTCATGTGCCTGAACAAATGGCTCTGCGTGGCACAGGTTCGCCATCACGGAAATAGAATATTGGAATGAAGAATAGAATAGAATAGAAAATAGAATATTGGAATGAACAATAGAGTGTGTGTGTGTGTGTGTGTGTGTGTGTGTGTGTGTGTGTGTGTGTAGGACTAGAAGGAGTTGGACTAGAAGACCTCCAAGGTCCCTTCCAGCCCTAGGATCCTAGCTGCTAATAAGAACCCATTAGAAAGACGCCACACACAACATCAAATCAGAGGATCGGTCGAGGGAACCTGTGTGTGTTTTGGGGAGGCAGCGGGGTGGGGAAATTGCACGGAGGTTGGGTGGTGGTGGAGTGGGCAGAGTAAATTGCCCGGGGTCTTGCCCCATCCGCAGTGCCCTTAGTCCTGCTCTCTCCATTGGCAGAGGACGGCGGCTGGACCGTGATCCAGAGGCGCTTGGACGGCTCGGTGGATTTTGACCGACTCTGGGACGCTTATAAGGAGGGCTTTGGAAATCTGACAGGTAGGTTTGAAACTGCTTGTTGTGGCCTGCTGGTGGCTAGCGGAGCTGGCAGCAGAGTCGGACAGTAGTGAGGAGGTTGGGGAGGAACCTGGGCCAGTCCTGGAGGCTGAGGAAGGCTCGGACGAGGGCTCTGCATCAGAGGCAGAGATGGGGCCAGGGCTGGCTGGCTGGCAGTCAGCAGCTGCCTTCAGAGTTGGAGAGCAGTGAGAAGGGGGAGCAGCTGGAGCCAGTGCCCAGCCTGCACATGCGCAGAGCGGCCAAAAGAAAAGAACAATTACAAACTCAGGTTCGACGCGGGAGTAAAGCCACAGATAGAGACGGTGAGTGGCTCCTCCCCTAGGGATTAAAAGAGGAGCAAAAGGGGAGGGGCCTTTGCAGGAAACAATTCGTTCGTTCCATCATTGTGAAGATCTGTCTGTGCATCTCAGAGATTCTCTGCCGAGCCCTTCCTTGTCAGCACTGCGTTTGGCAATAGTTACTTGACAGCTCTCCAAGCTAGATAAGGTCTGTGCTCCTAATGATACCCCCGGAAAGACTGTTTGCCAGGCCTTTGGCTGAAGGTGAATGCAAGAAATTCACCTTCGTTTAATAAAAGGGGTTTTGCCGGGACAAAGAGTCTGCTTAGTGCTTTTTGGGGAAGCCCGGGTCAGAACCCCGCTTTCTAACAGCATCAATTTCCCAAAATCTATTTATCAAGTTAAAACATTGATAAAATGATAGTTCTCAACTTACTACCATTCGTTTAGCTGAGTTCAAAGTTACAACGGCATTGAAAGAAGTGGCTTATGGCCGGTCCTCACACTTACGACCATCGCAGCATTTCCCCATAATCACGGGATCAAAATTCCGGTGTTTGGCAACCAGCATTGTCTTTACAGTGATTGGGGGTCAACATTTGTGGAATGCAGTTTTGATTTCCAAGCTGCCACACTGCTCCCCCCTCCCTTTCTGTTGGCAACTCCAAAAAGACCACAGAAATATTTGATGAGTTGACATTGGATTCGCTTTAATGACCGGGCGGCTTAACTTATCCCCTGCTGCGATTCCCTTAACGGCAGGGAAGGTCGCGTAACGGAAACGAAACTCGACTTAGCCAACGTCTCCCTTAAGAGCAGACATTGGGAGGGAGGGCGCTGTTGTGGTCGCTAAGTCGAGGACTTCCCTGTGTAGCGGTCCATCTTGGCGGCTCCCAAGGCAAGTTTCTGTTTTTCCATGGCTCTTTTTCCCGCTTTATTTTAGGAGATTTCTGGCTCGGTTTGGAGAAGATGCACCGGATGGTGAAGGAGGAGCATTTTCAGCTGCTGGTCGAGCTGCAAGATTGGGAAGGCAACTCTCAGAAAGCGCACTTCCTCTTCCGGCTGGGCGGGGAGGAGACGGCTTACACCCTCAGCCTCCTGGGAGCCATCCGGGGGGAGCTGGAGAGCGCCATGGGGGACTTCCCCCAGCTGCCCTTCTCCACGCGGGATCGTGACCACGATCTGAAGGGTGACACCAACTGCGCCAAGCACCTCTCAGGTCAGTGGCAGCGGATGGAGCAAACACTCCGAAGGGCTTTTTTTTTTTTCCCCAACCCTGTCCCCTTTAAGAGGAGTGGACTTCAACTCCCAGAATTCTGCTTTGTTGGGGGAATTCTGGGAGTTGAAGTCCGCTCCTCTTAAAGGGGACAGGGTTGAAAAACTCTGAGAATGGAGAGTGCAATTGAAGCTTGAGGCCATTTTGACTGTGCGAGTCACTGAACAGCTTGCAGTGATTTTGCTTAACAATTGTGGTGCCAGAGGTCATTAAAATTGGGTGTGATTCGCACAACAACCACGTCACTTACTGGCGGCTATTAGAAGCCTATAAAACTGCAGAAAGACCTCGTCCATTGAGTCTCCTCTGTTTTGTTTTGTTTCTTAATTTTTAGTTGAGTGGAGTTGAGTTTAATCACTTGATTCCCGTTGAAATTGTGGCCATATTTCGAGAACTAAACATCATGCCTGCAAAAAAAACTCCTGAGAAAAATCTTCCTGAAGTTTTTGACCCAGTTTGGAATAGCCATGTGGTTTTCGACTTAGCAACAGTTCAAAATTAACAACGGCACTGAAAAAAAAGCGACTTATGACCGTTGTTCACACTTACGACCCAACAGCATCCTCAGGGTCACCTGATTCAAAATTCACAACATCGGCGACTGTGTCATATTAATGCAGTGTTCCCGGGGTATGTGTGTGTTCACCTGATCCCTGTTTTTGACCTTTTGACAGGCAGTCACGTGGGAAGTCAGATTCCCTTAACAACTTTTGTTAGTGATTTCACAAATGAGATGATTCACTTAACAACATTGGCAAGAGAGGTCATAAAATGGGACAAACCTCAGCAAAGGTCTCGCTTAACAGCAGAAATTTTGGCCTCAGTTGTAGTTGTAAATCAAGGACTGCCTGTAATCTTTCCCTCTAGCCCAGTGGTGGCTAACCTTTTTGAGCTTCTGTGCCAAAAATTGCTCACGTGCCAGCATCCAAAAGGCAATGCGCGTGCGCCCCCCCATGCCCCCTGCGCATGCACACGAGATTCCGTCCACCGCTGCCCCATTACCTGCACTGCACCTCCGAGCTGATTTTCTGCCTGTTTTGAGGCCTTTTTCGGCCTGCCAGAGGCTTTGAGCGAAGCCTCTGCATGCTTTGCAGGCCGAAAAATGGGCCCGTTTTGTCACTTCTGGTATTTCCGGAAATACAGGAAGTGATGAAACGGGCCTATTTTTCGGCCTGCAAAGCCTGCAGAGATGTCTCTTAAGCCTCTGACAGGTTGAAAAAGGCCCGAAAATCAGCTGGGAGCCACGCGCATGCGCAGTGAGGTAAGTTTGCCTGGGGCTTGTGTGCCTGCACAAATGGCTGTGCATGCTACCTGTGGTACGCATGCCATAGATTCGCCATCACGGCTCTAGCCCATCAACGGAGTTGCTCCCCTATCGGGGTCTCGGAAGGGCATCTCCCCACCCCCCAGGTGGGCTTGCGTGCCTGGCTGACCCCCGTCTTCTGCCCCTCTTCTCCTTGCAGGAGGCTGGTGGTTTAGCTACTGCGGCCACGTCAACCTGAACGGCAAATACTTCCAGTCCATCCCACGACAGCGGCACGAGAGAAAGCAAGGCATCTTCTGGAAGACCTGGAGAGGGCGCTACTACCCCCTGCGATCCGCTACCATGAAGATCCGCCCTGCAGAGCCGGAACGGGCGTCCTAAGCCCCTCCTCTGCCTCCCCAAGAGACTGGTTACGGCCCTTCTTCCTGCCCCGTTCCCGCGAGACACAGCTGGTCTCTGTCTCCGGAGCCCTGGCAGCTGGGGGAAGAGCACCTGGGCACGGGGTCGCTGCTGGGTTGCGGGGCCAGAGGAATTTGGGGAGCACCACCTTTCAGCCTCCTGCTATTTGGGGAACGTCTTTTGGGCGGCTGTTTCTGCTGATTTCATGCCCCTCCAAAATGCAAAACAGCTGGGGCTTCCTCCCTCCTCCGCCTTCCCCAAAATATATGTGCAAAGGCATTGAGACAGCTATGGGGTTTTGGGGAGGCTAGCGAGGTGGAGGGGGGAAGGAAGACCACTCCCCACTGCAAATGTGACCTCGATGTAGGAGGGCACACAATGCGGGGGCCTCTTTCACAGACCCTCCAAACTGCCCTCTTTGAATCTAATGCGCCCCCCCCCCCACCCTCCTCTCCTCTCTGGATCTCCTTTAGGTCATATTGACTTAAAATGCTCCTGGGTTTCTCTTGTGCAGGACATTTGTCCGGAGGGGGTTGGGGGTCAGTGGTTACATGTTACGTGTGTTTTTCGTCCCCTCTTTTCCAATGCGTGTTATTTTTTAAAAAAACAAACACCTGGACCATCACCGAGTGAATATTGTCGTGTAAACGTTACGAAACTGTGCTTCGGATGCTCGCCGTTAAAAGAGACGGGCGATTTTTATTTTATTTTTTGTTTCTTCCTCTTTGCCTTTTTTTTTGTTTTTAAATCTTTTTATACTTAGGTGTGTGAGACTTTGTGGTCAGTGATATGTCTTTTGGGCTTTGATGTATAATAATTAAAAACGACGAGATATTTTTTTCTTTTTCCATTCAGATTTTTTTGGGTGGTAATACGGGACGATTTTTTTTAAAAATGTTGAAGCTTTTTTGGACAGTCCTTGTTCAAACGGGCCAGCTGGCTGGATGTTTGGAGATGATACACACCATGGAAAAAGATACTTTAAGTCAGTGGACGACCAGTGGACCACTGGTGGTCCGCAAGAAAATTTTATTTTATTTGGTTTTATTTGGTTTGTCAATTGCTTACAAGATAATAGGTATAAGTAAAAACATAGTTATGAATACATGGATACATATAAGAAAAATAAATATATATATATAAAAGAAACAATAGGACAGGGACGGTAGGCACGTTGGTGCACTTATGCACGCCCCCCTACAGACCTCTTAGGAAAGGGGTGAGTCAATAGTAGACAGTCTAAGGTTAAAGTTTTTGGGGTTTGGGGAAGAAACCACCACAGAGTCAGGTAGAGGATTCCAGACATTGACCCCTCTGTGGCTGACGTCGTATTTCCTGCAATCATGTTTGGTGCAATTAACCTTGAGTTTGTATCTATTGTTTGCTCTTGTATTGTTATGGTTGAAGCTGAAGTATTCATTGACAGGTAGGACATCTTGGTGGTCCACAGAGAAATATCGCCCCCAAAGCAATGAATCCAGGCTGCGCGGGAACACAATGCTGCGCTGCCAGTGGTGGTATTCGACTGGTTCTGCCTAGTTCTGGAGAGCCAGTAGGAGCGATGAGCAGTGGAGACCATTCTCTCCACTGCTGTACTGGTTCTGCTGTTGCGCCTACCCGCCCGCTCGGGCTCCCATGCTCACCTTTATCTGCTGAATTTGAAGCACAGCTGCTTTGCGCGGCACAATATAGCGCCACGCGGCAGCTGCTGAAGTGGCCGGGATCATGCAGGCTTGCAGGTGAGTTAGAACGCTTCTGTGCTTGTGCAAATGCCTCTGCACCTGTGCAAAGTGTGCATTTAGCACACGCATACAAAGTGTGTGCACGCATGCAAAGCGTGCCCACCAAGCCACGCCCACTGAACTGGTGGCAACAATATTTGAATCCCACCACTGTGCCGCCCAGGTGACCTGTGGAAACAAAAGGCTTGCATTGCTTGCATCGTGAACAACACGAGGTAGTGAGGGGAGGTGGGAAAGGCGGAGGGGGGAACTTGCCCCACGTGCCTGGCCTGGCCGCCAGGCTGCTTCTTTCCGCTTCTTTCTTCTGCTTTTGGCAGCACGCAGGAAAGCAGCAAAAGTCTTTTTTCTCTCCCCCAAACTCTGCCAGAAATGAGTCTTTGGGACCCTGCAAGGCCTCCTGCTCCAAGAGGCTGCACCGGCAAAGACTCATTTCTGGCCGAGTTTGGGACAGACAGAGAAAGACTTCTGCAGCTTCTGCTGCTTTCATTGCATGAAGCCAAAAGTCTCTCCGCCTGAGAACGGAGCTGGAGACGGTGTCCTGCGATCCCAAATAAAGAATGATCGATCAGTAAGAAAACGGGGTTAGGGATTTTCCTGCAGGGTTTTTGGGGGGATTTCCCCAGGGTCTCTGGTGTGCAGGATTTAAAATAATGAGTTTGATGGTCCTTGAAGTCCAAAAGGTTGGCGACCCCTGCTTTAAGTCTCTGAAATTCAGAATTTGAGCACTGAGAGGCCAGAAGGACATCTAGTCTGCTCACTTTCTAGAACAAAAGGACATGAGCCTCAGAAAGAAATTGTCTAGAGTGCAGTAGTCCTCAACTTATAACAGTTCAGTTAGTGACCGTCCGAAGTTACAGCGACACTGAAGAAAGTGACGTTCACACGTATGATTGTTGCAGCATCTCCGTGGTCACGTGATCGAAATTCAGACGCTTGGCAACCGACTCGTATTTATGACGGTTGTAGCATCCCGCAGTCATGCAATCCCCTTTTGCGACCTTACATGCCAAGTTCACGGACAAGCCGGATTCACTTAACAAATGGCAGTGATTCCCGTAACAGCCGGGTTGTAAAATGGGGCAAAATCCACTGAACAAATGTTTCACTTTGCAACAGAAGGTTGAGGATGATCTGTAGCGTTTCAGCGACTTTAAGATCTGTGAACTCCCAGATGTCAGGGTTCTCCAATTAACTCATGAGCCCTGAGACACACTCCGCAAACTAAAGAGGATTTATTTGAAGTTAACATTCTACATCTGGCACTAACCTGGGCGTGGCCAACTCTAGAGATACGTAATTCACTGTCACCCTTGATCCTGCTTTCTCCCTCACCCCACTGGGTGTATCATCAAATGAAACACGTGCATAGCTAAGAGTCATTAATCATGCTCTCCAATTAGATTTTTTGCTTGGCAGAATCTTCAGCCATCTAATCAGTCTTTGAAGAAAATATGAATGGAATGTACTTTTCGATTCCACACTGCCGCCTGCTCTTTGAAACTCCCCCCACTTCTTTCTGTTGTCAGCTATCAAATGTCCATACAAAATGTTTTATGAGTTGACACCAGAATTCCCCAGCAAGCATTGCAAGCCTAAGGGATTCTGGGAGTTGAAGTCCACCCATCTTAAAGTTGCTATGACTGAGAAACCCTGCTCTAGTTGGGTGCATCTTGCCCAACCGCAGCCCCAGAAAGGGGAACAGGGTGGGCACTGTGTGGGGGCGCTCCCCGAGAACCCCACCCTGGATAATGGCAGTGGTTCCCGCAAAATGACGTAAAGATGTATTCTGCATTTCTCCCACCGAATTTCTTTTTTTTTTTCTATAGTTTTTTTTTAAATTAATTGATGACATACAAAAAGAATGCAAAAGCAAAAATTAGGGAAGGAAGAAGGGAAATGGATAATGGGGGAAAGCAAGGGAAAAAGAAAAAAAAGAGGCATTGACTTCCAACTCCTTTGGTGCAGTAAATCGGTAAAACCCAAAATCAAAAGTCTCGGTTTTTTCCCCACCTCAAGCACAAAGTCCAGAAATGGTTTCCAAGTAGAAATAAATATATTTGTGGTTTTTTTTTTTAATCAAAACAGTCAATTTAGCCATCTCTGCTAAGTCCCATCAGTTTTTGTAGCCATTCAAAACCATCCCATTCACTGGTGGGATTGAGGTTGCCTTCCATTTCTGTGCGCAGAGTCGTCTTGCTACCGTCATTCCAAATTCCCCCCCACACACACAAGTTTTGTTCCATTATGTGATAACTCAGGGTGGGATACAAAACAAACACAGTCACAGAAAACAGGTGAAGCCCCTTTTATTCCTTCAGTTTGTTTTCAAGCTCCGAATATCTTTGATGGAAGACAAAAAAAAAAACTCCCACGCAGTTACACAAAGAAGTTAAAAAAGCAACACAAACCAGGCAAGATAAGGGCTGGAGGATGTCCACATATAACACACACTGGGAAGGACGCCAAACTCAGAGAGGAACCATAAACTAGAGATATTTACATGATTTGTTTCCAGCGTTTGCCAGTACGCAGGTCCATCCTTATTGTCACAGCTGCAGCCCATGAAGGGGATCAGGGCCCTTTCCTCCCCCGTAGACCACGCCATTCACATTTCTCCCTTATCCGCTCCTCCCTTCCTGCCCTAGGATGGATAGGGGATGGGACTGGGTCCTCCTCTGACTGCCCAGCCGGCCTCTGCCCTTCCCCAGCCTCCTCCACAACCTCTGGAGCCACACCTCCACTCCCTGTCCTCCCCCCTCAGAGTCAGTCTCCACCAGGGGCATGACACGTTAAACCCAAAAGAAAAGATTTGGTTTTCTTTCTCTATTCACTTTTAAGAATTTTCTCTATTGATAGGAATCTTATTCCAATTTGCTTTACCACACGTCCACCATAGATGATAAAAAAATCTCTTCTTTACATTTAGTTTTCTTTATTGTCGTTGCACCCCGCACAACGAAATTAAGTACCATCTTCAGTGTATATTATGACTATAAAAATAAACACAAACACACACCCTTCACATTCTACACACTGAATTGCAAACCCCTCGTATTGCATGAATATTGCACTACGCAGCAGAATTCAATAGAGTTACTGCCCTGGGATAGAAGCTGTTTTTCAGCGTATTTATATTTCCAATATTCATTTGAGATACCTTTATACTTTTCTTGACAATTTATCTGGAGTTAAATACCAAAGATACCTTTCCCACTGAATTGCTCAATGTAAGGAAGGTTGCTTTGTCCAAGTAACAGTGAGGACTTCTGGGAAGCACGGGTAAACGGACTCCAGGTGGTCCTCGACTTACAACATTTCATTTAGTGACCATCCGAAGCCACCGCAGCACTGAAAAAAAGTGACTTATGACCGCTTTTCACACTTAACGACCATTGCATAATCCCTGGGGTCACGCGATCGAAATTCAAGACACTTGGCCACTGGTTCACATTTATGACGGTCGAAGCGTCCCGGAGGAGGGGTCACTTGATCTCCTTTTCCGACTTTCTGACGAGCAAAGTCAAGGCCAGGTTCACTCAATGATTGTGTCACCAATTTAAACAACGGCAGTGATTTGCTTAAGAACGGCGGCAAATAAGGTCGTAAAAAATGGGGCAAAATCCAGTTGTCTCACTTGGCAACAGAAATGCTGGGCTCGATTGGGGCATACAGGTCAGAATAACAATAACAGAATAATAAAAGAGTTGGAAGGGACCTTGGAGGTCATCTAGTCCAACCCCACCCCACCCAAGCAGGAGACCCTCTACCATTTCGGATAGGTGGCTGTCCAGTCTCTTCCTAAAGGCCTCCAGTGATGGAGCAGTTGAAGTCTACCTGTACTTCCTTTGAGTCCTGAAGCCCCAGGACCAATTGTAGAGTTTGGGTTGAGGTGCTGCATCCGAATAAGGAAGCCTCAGATCTAATTTTACCCAAAGTAATCGTGTCCCAAAGGTGCTTTTTCAGGAGGCAACTGGACTTTCTTCCTTGTTTGTTTTTTGTTTTGAAGACATTTCACTTCTCATCCAAGAAGCTTCCTCAGCTCTGACTCTGGATGGTGGGGAATGGAAGGACTGATACTCCTTCCAGACAGCTGGTCATTTGCATCCTTTTTTTTTTTTTTGCATCCTTTTTTTTGCCTTCAACTGCTTTCTAAAAAGATGCAAATGACCAGCTGTCTGCAAGGAGTATCAGTCCTTCCATTCTCCACCATCCTGTCAGAGCGGAAGAAGCTTCTTGGATGAGAAGAAACACGTCTTCAAAAGAAAAAAACAATCCAGAAAGTCCAGTTTGCCTCCTCAAAAAAGCACCTTTGGGGAATGGAAGGATTTATACTCCTTGCAGACGGCTGGTCATTTGTGTTCTTTTCAGAGAGACATTGAGGCCACTTGGAGATTTAGCTGTGTCCTCGGGGTCGCCTGAAAGGACTGTGTTGTAGACCAGGGGTGGATGATGTCCTCCGCCGTTCCAAGAAGGCTCCACCCCCATCTGCACCACTCGGGTGACCCTGAGGACACAGACCAAACCTCCAAGTGGCCTCAACGACGCTCTAAAAGGATGCAAATGATCAGCTGTCTGCAAAGGAATATATAAATCCATTCCCTTCCAACCTGTCAGAACTGAAGAAGCTTCTTGGATGAGAAGCGAAACGTCTTCAAAGAAAAAAACCAGAAAGTCCAGTTGCCTCTTGAAAAAAAAAGAAAACAGCTTTGGGACAAGCCACGACCTGGATGACTGAGAATCTCTACAAAGACCAAGGCAACTCACCTTATTCCGCTGAAACCTCCTGACTGACTCATCACTGGAATAAAAAGAAATGGATGAATCTATTTAAGTTCAGCTCTTAACTGGGGAGGATTACGAGCTACATTACAGGATTAGCCTGGAGGCGGCTGAAATCCCATTGAAGTCAACCTGCCAATTACGTTACTAAGCCGTTAACTGTACCAACCGTGTCTTAAATGGCTAGCTTTGCAGACTACGTGGAGCCAAAAGGTGCTTTGCTCGCTAATATCTTCGTATTTTCCACGCAGCCAAGTCCTGCCATCTTGACTTTTCTTAAAAAGTGGACTTTTATCGCGCAGGATATAGGCATCGCATCACCACCGTCTTCCAACATCATGTCCAGTTTACCGTTTAAAACGTAAAAAAAAACAAAAAACTGGCAGTATAAAAACCATCTTAAGAGCCTCGGGTGAAAAATATATCTTTACAGGCCTTTTTTAAAAATTAACAAGCGGAATCTGGGACTGTCATGAAAAACACAGTTAATTATTGTTAAGCCTCCGATGATGGGACTTTAGACTGAAATGAAATCCAAGGGGACTCAGGTGGAAATAATCTTGCGAATTGTTTGGGGCTGAGCCATGGAAACACCGTGGACACTCTGTCATGCCTTGGTGAGGCCACACCTGGAATTCTGCGTCCAGTTGTGGTCACCGCATTACAAAAAAAGATCTTGAGACTCTAGAAAGAGTGCAGAGAAGAGCAACCAAGATGATGAAGGGACTGGAGGCTGAAACATATGAAGAACAGTTTCAGGAACTGGGTATGTCAAGTTTAATGAAAAGAAGGACCAGGGGAGACAGGATAGCAGTCTTCCAATATCTCAGGGGCTGCCCCAAAGAAGAGGCAGTCAAGCTATTCTCCAAAGCACCTGAAGGCAGGACAAGAAGCAACGGGTGGAAACTAATCAAGGAGAAAAACAACCTAGAACTAAGAGGAATTTCCTGACAGAATCAGTGGAACAACTTGCCACCAGAAGTTGTGAATGCTCCAACACTGGAAGTTTTAAAAAAGAGATTGGATAACCATTTGTCTGAAGTGCTGCAGGGCTTCCTGTCTGAGCAGCGGGTTGGACTAGAAGACCTCCAAGGACCCTTCCAACTCTGTTATTCTGTTATTCTACCTGTCTTTGTTCTGTTCTGTTCCATCCCGTCCTATTCTAATCCTATTCTAATCCTATTCTATTTTCTATTCTATTCTGTTCTGTTCTATTCTAATTCTAATTCTAATTCTAATTCTATTCTAATTCTATTCTATTCTATTCTATTCTATTCTGTTCTGTTCTGTTGTTCTGTTCTGTTCTATTCTAATTCTAATTCTAATTCTAATTCTAATTCTATTCTAATTCTATTCTAATTCTATTCTATTCTATTCTGTTCTGTTCTGTTCTGTTCTGTTGTTCTGTTCTGTTCTGTTCTGTTCTATTCTATTCTAATTCTAATTCTAATTCTAATTCTAATTCTAATTCTAATTCTATTCATTCCAATATCCCATCCCATCCCATCCTATTGTAGAACCAGCTTGGAAACTGGAAAGGGACAATGGGACCATCCTTGGACTCATGGCTCCCTCTGGTGGACCTGTCAGAACCTGAGATTTCCCTCAAGGAAACGATGCCTAGAGATCTAATGAAAAGAAGGACTAGGGGTGGGTGACAGGATAGCAGCCTTCCATCATTTGAGGGGCTCCTACGAAGACAAGGGTGGCGCCGGTGGTTCAAACTCTTTTCCAAAGCACCCAAAGGCAAGATGAGAAACAAAGAAATAAAAATAAACATTTCCCTCCCCCTTCGTCCTGACCACTTTATATCGAGGGACGATCGAGATCATCCTGTCATATTGCCGCCTGGTTTGGAAGCATTCAAGGCCATGCAGGTGAGTGGTGAGGACAGCAGAAAAGGTCGTGGGCCGTTCACTCCCTGCCCCCACGGGACGTGGCACGTGTTTCAGCAGGGGCCGTGGGATTGTCTGGGACGCTGCACATCCCCCTCACATGACCTGCTTTCCTTGCCCCCTTCTGGGAGGGGGCTTTGTGGCAGCCGAAGCAAGACCTCCAGATTCAGCCACGGTTTTGTTCCGTATAGCAGTGGTCCTCAACCTTTTTTGTACCAGGGACCAGTTTCAAGCAGAAACACTTTTTCAAGGATGGGGGAGATTCTATTTTCCATTCCCAAAACTTTATGTTTACCCTACAACTAGCATTAAAGACACCTGACTGCAGTCTCTCTAGTTCTAGGTCTTGCCCAGCTGTGTAGCTACAAAATTTCATGCAGATGTTTCTCTTATCTCTGTTTGGTGAAAACAGGAATTGAATGAGGAGCATTTAGTCAGTGTGTTTTCCTGGGAAGCTCCTGTAGTCCTTGTTTAGGGATCATTCAGAGCTACGATGGACCTCTAACATCCAGCCCAGGAAGAAACTGCTTCAAAGAAGCCGGGTGGTGGTGGTGGTGGCTTTTCTGTCGCCGCAGCTCCTCCGGCGCCGCTCACCCCCCACCCGCCCCAGACGCTGTTCAATCCAGTGCTCCGTTCTGCCTGCCTGCCTGCCTTGGTTTCTGGTTGTTTGGGAGCAGCTTCGGCTGAGAATAATAACTATTCGCTCTTTATCAGCCGAAGCTGCTCCCAAACAACCAGAAACGCAGGCAGGCAGGCAGAACTGAGCACTGGATTGAACCGCTGCGGGCGGGCGGGGGTGGGGGTGAACAGGTGCTTCGGAGGAGCTGCGGCGACAGGAAAAGCCACCCCGGCTTCTTTGAAGCAGTTTCTTCCTGGGCTGGTGGAGGAGCGAGAGAGCAACTGAGAGAGGAACGAGGCGGGAGGAAACCGAAGCCGCTGAGCCGGAGAGCAGGACAGGCTTTGGTTGCTTCCTCCTCCCCTTCTCTCATTTGTGTCCTTGATCCATGATCCCAGCAGCATTCACCGAAGGCGAAGAAAGCCGCCATTTTTTTTTTCTTTGCGGCCCGGTACAGAGTGCTCCACAGACCGGGACCGGTCCGCGGCCCGGTGGTTGGGGACCCCTGCCGTATAGCATCGACCTTTGGGAATTCTCAAGTTTCCTCTTTCCATTACGTATTCAAAATGGACATGATTAATATACACATGTACATATGTTTAGAATGGAATAGAATAACAATAGAATAGGGAAAGAATAGAATACAGAATAGAATAGAATAGAATAGAATAACAATAAAATAGGGAAAGAATAGAATACAGAATAGAATAGAATAGAATAGAATAGAGTAGAATAGAATAGAATTAGAGTAGAGTAGAGTACAATAGAATAGAATAGAATAGAATAGAATAGAATAGAAGCTAGAAGGGACCTTGGAAGTCTTCTAGTCCAGCCCCCTGCTCAAGCAGGAGAGCCTATACCCATGATGGCAAACCTATGGCATGCAGAACCATTTGTGCCGGCACGCAAGCCGCAGGCAAACTTACCTAAGTGCACATGCGGACACCTCACAACTGATTTTTCTGTTGATTTGAGGCCTTTTTCTGCCTCCCAGAGGCTTGAAAGAAGCCTCTGCAAGGCTTTTCAAGGCCGAATGATAGGCCCGTTTCATCACTTCCTGTAATACCGGAAGTGACAAAACAGGCCTATTATTTGCCCTGAAAAGCCTTGCAAAGGCTTTTTTCAAGCCTCTGGGAGGCAGAAAAAGGCCTCAAACCACGAAAAAATCAGCTGTGAGGTGCAGTGCAGGTAAGGGGGTGGCGTGGGGGGAGGATTGCACGTGCATGCGTAGGGGGCTGGAGGGGGGTGCGCTTTGCCTCCTGGGGGCTAGCATGTGAGTGCGTGCGCGTGCATGCACACACAATTTTTGGCACAGGAGACCAAAAAGTTTAGCCACCACTGACCTATGCCATTTCACACAAGTGACTATCTAGTCTCTTCTTAAAAACCTCCAGTGATGGAGCACCCACAACATCGCAAGAAAAATTGTTCCTCCGATTAATTGTCCTCATTGTTAGGAAGTTTCTCCTGAATTCCAGGTTGCTTCTCTCCTTGATGAGTTTCCATCCATTGTTTCTTGTCCTGCTTTCAGGTGCTTTACAATAATTTGATCCCCCTCTTCTTTGAGGGCAGCCCCTCAAATACTGGAATGCTGCTATCATCTCACCCCTAATTCTGCTTTTCTCTAGTTTAGCCAGACCCAAATCCTGCAGCCGTTTTTCATATGTTTTTGCCTCCAAGTCTTTAATCGCCTTAGTTGCTCTTCTCTGCACTTTTTCCAAAGTCTCAACATCTTTTTGGAAAAAGTTCAGAGAAGAGCAACTAAGATGTGTATATGTGTGTGTGTGTATGTACCAACACACACACACACATAATTTTAATGTATGCTGATTAGTGTACCTTCAAAGTGACAATAAAGTTATTATTCTGTTCTATTCTGTTTTATTCTCTATTCTATTCTATTCTATTCCATTCTAAACTAAATTCTATTCTATTCTATTCCATTCCATTCTATTCCTTTCTATTCTATTCCTTTCCTTTCCATTCCATTCCATTCTATTTCTGTTCTACCGGTATATTCTATATTCTATTCTATTTCCTATTCTTATTCCTATTCTATTCTATTCTATTCTAAATTCTATTCTAAATTCTATTCTATTCTAAATTCTATTCTATTCTATATTCTATTCTATTCTATTCTATTCTATTCTATATTCTATTCTAAATTCTATTCTATTCTATTCTATTCTAAATTCTATTCTATTCTATTCTATTCTAAATTCTATTCTATTCTATTCTATTCTATTCTATTCTATTCTATTCTATTCTATTCTATTCTATTCTATTCTATCCTATCCTATTCTGAATTCTATTCTATTCTATTCTATTCTATTCCATTCCATTCCATTCCATTCTATTCTATTCCATTCCATTCCATTCTATTCTATATTCTATTCTCCTCTACACTACTCCTATTCTATTATGAAAATACTGAAACCACAAAGTAGCCAAAAAAAAACAAAAGGCACCCACTACGATGAGACTAAAAAGAAAGTAAAAAAAAAAAAAAAAGAATTCTTTTCTAGTGAAAGTATAGATTCCCCTTTCCTCCCCTTTCCATCCAGTGACCCCCTTTAAATACTTAAACTTTGCACCGATCATCTGTAACTGTTCCAGGTGTCTGAATCTGGGATTCACGCAAGGGAGCCGTTCCAGCTTGAATTTAGTTAATGCCCTGAGATCCGGATGGGATGGCCGCCCCCCACACAAGAGACCTTTGAGAAAGGGGTGTGAAGCCCCCTCCTCAGTTGGGTGGGTCTGTTCCTTTTTTGTCCCATCAGATTCTTGTCAACCTCATCATTTATTCTTCTTCCGTTCCCCTTGCTTTTATTTTGGATGGTTTTACTTGGGAGCTGCCATGATGTCCCTTAGATCGTCACCTCCTGTTTCTATTGTAAATGTTGCCCTTGCAGTAAACAGATAGTCCTCGCCTTAGAACCGTTTGTTTGTAACTATTCAAAGTTACACCGTCACAGAAAAAAGTGACTTCCAGCTGTTTTTCACACTTATGATTGTTGCAGCCTTCCCCCGGTCATGTCTATATGTCTCTGTCTATCTCCATCCATCCATCATCTATTTTCTATGTATCTATGTATCTATCTGTCTACCTATCTATCTAATCTATTATCCCTTTCTCCTCTCTATCATTCTCTAACTCCATCATCATCTCTCTCTCTAATCAATCTATCTATCTATCTATCTATCTATCTATCTATCTATTATCTCTCTCTCTATCATTGTCTCTTTAACTCCATCATCATCTCTTTCTATCATCTATCTATCTATCTATCTATCTATCTATCTATCTATCTATCTATCTATCTATCTATCTACCTACCTACCTACCTACCTAATCTATTATCTCTCTCTCTATCATTGTCTCTTTAACTCCATCATCTCTTTCTATCATCTATCTATCTATCTATCTATCTATCTATCTATCTATCTATCTATCTACCTACCTACCTACCTACCTACCTACCTACCTACCTAATCTATTATCTCTCTCCTCTATCATTCTCTTTAACTCCATCATCTCTCTCTCTAATCTATCTATCTATCTATCTATCTATCTATCTATCTATCTATCTATCTATCTATCTATCTATCTATCTATCTATCTATCTATCTATCTATCTACCTACCTACCTACCTACCTACCTAATCTATTATCTCTCTCTCTATCATTCTCTATTATCTTCTCATCATTCTCTTTAACTCCATCATCTCTCTCTCTATATCTATCATCTATCTATCTATCTATCTATCTATCTATCTATCTATCTATCTATCTATCTATCTATCTATCTATCTATCTATCATTCATCTATCTATCTAACCTACCTACCTACCTACCTACCTACCTAATCTATTATCTCTCTCCTCTATCATTCTCTTTAACTCCATCATATCTCTCTCTCTCTCTCTCTCTCTCTCTCTCTCTCTATCTATCTATCAAAATCTATCTATCTATCTATCTATCTATCTATCTATCTATCTATCCATCCATCCATCCATCCATCCATCCACCCATCTACCTACCTATCATGTCTGATTGATCCATCCATCCCTCTCTCTATTTGGGGGGAGGGGCGGGCCCGCCTCCTTTCTTGAACCTGCACCCTTTGCAGGCCGCCGATTGGCCCCCACCTCATCTCGCGCTGGCCCAGCACTGGCGGGCCCGCCGGTGCTTTGTCCCGCCTCCCGGGGCGCGAACGCCGTCTCCGATAAGCGGAGCGGGCTGTCCTTCGCGGCGTCGGCCCGTCATCTCCGCGCCGGCCCCGCCCTTCGCCTGCCTGCCTGCCTGACGGTGGGGGTGGGGGGTGGGGAGGCGGAAAATCCTGTCAGGGCTGCCGCGGATCGCTCCGGTTCGGCCCGCCCGGCTCGGCTCGGCTCGGCTCGGCCTTCTCCTCCTCCTCCTCCTCTTCTTCCTCCTCCTCGTCCTCCTCCTCGAGCCCAGCGCCGCCATGGGCACCCGCGACGACGAGTACGACTATCTCTTCAAAGGTGGGCCTGAGGCGGGCGGCGGGAAGGACGGAGCGAGCGAGCGAAGGAGGCTCGGGGAGGGTGGGGGAAGGAGGGGACGGCGCTCCTGGAAGGGAGCCTGAGGGGGGTCTCCCCCGAGCCCCCTCCCCCCCCTTTCCTCAGGCCTCTCGGGCCCCTTCACAGAAATGGAGGGTGGGGTTGAAAGAAAGGGAAGCCCCCTCCCCCCCACAAAGACCCCGTTTCCCCCTCCCCCACCTTGGGAGGGGGTCGCCCTTCCCCTCCCCTCCAAAAGGCCCGGTGGGAAATCCCCCGACCCCCCTAATAGTCTTGGATGAAGACCCCCAGTTGACCCTTTCCAAGCAACCCTCCAACCACCCCTCCCGTTTCCCCCTCCCCCACCTTGGGAGGGGGTCTCCCTTTCCCCCTCACCTGGGGGAGGTGGGGCTTGCTTGGAAAGGGTCACCTGGGGGTCGAGGGGTTTCAACCAGGCCTTTCAGAGGGAGGTTGCCCTTCCCCCTCCCCTCTGAAGGCCCATTTGGAAACCCCCTCGACCCCCTCAAGAGTCTTGGATAAAGCCCCTCCCCCAGGTGGCCCTTTCCAAGTGACCCCCAACTGCCCCCCCTCCCTCACCTGGGAAGGTGCCCTCCCTCTGAAGGCCCAGTTGGAAACCCCTCGACCCCCCCTCAAGAGTCTTGGATAAAGCCCCCTCCCCCAGGTGGCCCTTTCCAAGTGACCCCCAACTGCCCCCGTATGCCCCTCCCTCACCTGGGGAAGGGGTTGCCCTCCCCCTCTGAAAGGCCCAGTTGGAAACCCCCTCGACCCCCCTCAAGAGTCTTGGATAAAGCCCCCTCCCACCCAGGTGGGCCTTTCCAAGCAAGCCCCCCCCCCCGTTTCTAAAATAACAAAAATATTTCATATTTTAATTTTATATTTTAACAATCTGCCCGACAAACGTTGGAAGTGTAACCAAACCCCAGGGACTTATTATCATATGTGGTGGACGCGTATGAAAGCAAGAGCAATACTGGATGAAAATATATACATGGTTGGAAAAGACGATTTAAGCGGCATATGGATTTTGAAACCAGAAATATTTTTGTCAGGTGTAATACCAGAAAGTTACGATAAAGGGACTATATATATTTAATATTACGTGTAGTGACGGCAGCGAGAATTGTATTTCTACAATATTGGAAAAAGGAGAACGCCCCATCTGATGAAGATATAATTCGGAAAAGATCGGACTGGGCAGAGATGGATAGATTGACATTGAAAATAAAAGATAAAGGAGAAGCGGAATATTACTTAATGTGGAATAGGTTTTATGAGTGGTTAGAAATAAGAGGTAGAAATTAGATGAAGAAAGAGCATTGTTATGTATAAGTTAACTATATACTAATATGACCAATAGGATTACAAATAAGTTAATATAATTATAAATATGGTTAGAATCATTCTGTTGTACTACTACTATTGCTATCAGTATATATGTTATTTCTTTTTTTCTTTTTGTTTGTAAAATGGGATGCCTGGATAATACACTGTATTTAAATTTTTAAAATGTTTATATATAAATAAATAAATCTTGAGTGAAAGATAACTAAAATAACAAAAAATAATGGAGAAAATGCGCGGAGCACCATTTCAAGCCAGCCCTGCTTAAAAATAAGGGTGTGTGTGTGTGTTGCTTTTTCCTTTTGGTTTGATAGGTGGTGGTGGGGACCAAACCCTCCCAGGGTCGCTGGGAAGAGGTGGCAGTAATGAATCTGATGAATTATTATTTCATTATTATTCATTTTATTCCATTTTTAACCCCTGCTTTCCATGAAGTTAAAGTAACTCTGACTTTGGGTGGTTCAAAAGGATAAAAGTATGCAAAAATGTATAATTGGAATAAAGTACTGTAAAAGTATACATTGTTAATCATTATTGGATTTGAGAAGCTAATGGGGATGCTTAGGAGGGTCTTCCTTTGGGTTTTGGCGCATCGGACAGGGGTCAAACCCACCAGGGAATCTGTGGCAATAATGAATGTAATGAATTATTATTTATTTTATTAAATTTGTTAGTCACCCATCTTGCCACAGGGTAAAATAACTCTGTAACTCTGGGCGACTTAGGGTGTTCAGAAGGATAAAACTATGCAGCATGCATACATAATTTGAATAAAATACTGCAAAAGTATAAATTGTTAACAATTATTAGTATTGTCCCAATGGTGTTTTTTCAAGAGGCAACTGCCCTTTCTGGTTTTTCTTTGAAGACGTTTTGCTCCTCATCCTGTCAAAGCTGAAGAAGCGAAACGTCTTGAAAGAAAAACAAAAGAAAGTCCAGTTGCCTCTTGAAAAAGCGCCTTTGGGACAACCATGACCTGGATGACTGAGAATCTCCATAGACAATTATTAGTATTATTACATTTCAGAAGATGGGTGGACTTCTGCCGTTGTGCCTACTGTGCTCCCCTCTGGTAGTCAGTCTTCCTTTTAGCGTTTTAATGTTTAACCACCTGTGTTCTGAATGTTTTTTAATGTTCGGGTGGTGTTATACTGCTATTTTATGATGTTGGAAGCCACTCAGAGTGGCTTGATAGGGAGATGGACGGCCTATAGTTATAATCCTGGGCAATCCTTCTTCTTTAATCAGTGGAAGGACTTGCTTCCTTCCAGAAATGGCGAGGTTCCATCACTTTTCAGAAAACAGCTGTTTGTCTGGAATGGTCTTAAGCACGGACTAGAAGATCTCCAACTCTTGTTGTTCAGTATTTCAAGAGTCTTCTCAGTCAAAAATGTGGTGGACGCTTTCTATAGATCTTTGTTGTCCCCTTGCTTTCTTGGCTGTGTGTGTGTGTGTGTGTGTGTGTATCCCATGATGTGTAACAACAGAGCCATTGATAAGCTTATGTGATGCTCACATTAGTGCTGGCTGGGCTTAAAAGAAGAGGTGGGAGGTTGTCAGAGAAAGAAAGCTGATTATTTCCTGTGGGCGTATTTGGGGGGTTTTGTGATCCAGAGGCTACCAGCATTGGGTTGCAGTAATAATCCAATCACATTTGAGTTAAGGGGTCCTTGGTGCTCTCTGAGCTTGCTTGTTTTCTTGTAGACTAGGTCTACTACAAGACTAACTAGGTCTAATGAACTCATGATATGTCTGCAAGAGAACCACCAAGCTCAGAGAGCACCAAGGACCCCTCATTTCAACCCTGAGTTGCAAATGTACCTCAAATTGA
This sequence comes from Notechis scutatus, assembly GCF_049901735.1. Lineage (NCBI taxonomy): Eukaryota > Metazoa > Chordata > Lepidosauria > Squamata > Elapidae > Notechis > Notechis scutatus. The sequence continues at coordinate 209,490 of NW_028263147.1, forward strand.
GTTGCAATTAGCATCATAGAACTGGCCTAGAGAATAGATGGATCTTAGGCTCCAAATTTAGGCTTTGGTTCTCTGACCTTGTTAGCATGAAGAGGTAACTTAAGCTAGAAATGAAATTCAGCAAATAAAAAAACCCCACTCCTACAGCCCCGTGGAGTCCAGTCTTTTAGGCATATTTGCCGATTCCTGTGGAAAGTTGTCTACAAATGAAGAGCAGCCTACTCTCATGTCTCAAAGTTGTTTTTTTCTTTAAAAAAGGCAACTGAAACTGTTTTTTGTCCTTGAGGAAGAAGAATTTTTTTTCCTCTTCTCATCTAAGAAGCTTCATCAGTTCTGATGGAGGGTGGGGGAGAATGGATGTTGCTGCTTACTTCTCTTTAGGGTTATTTGTTTAAACTGTGTGGAAAGCCACTGCAGAAAGCGACTACTCAGGTAACCCCAGGACACAAGTGAACCTCCAAGCGTCCTCAAATAATGCAAAGGATCAGTGTCTGCAAGGAATATAGATTCCTTCCATTCCACACTATCCTGTCAGAGCTGAAAAAGCTTCTTGGATGAGAAGTGAAATGTCTTCAAAGAAAAAACAAATCTCTGAAAACTTGCAGAAAGCAAGTAGAATGTGAGAAGGGGCACAGAAAGTCACAGTTGGAAACTAAAGGAAAATCAGAGAAGATGAATCTTTTTACCCGCTAAGTTAATAAGTGGATGCGGGAGGCATAATTGTATGGCAGGCTGGGATTTCTGTACAGACTGTTGCCCGTGTAATGCAAGGAGTACCAGTTGGGTCCAGTGGTTAAAGCACCAGGCTAGAAACTAGGAGAGGGTGAGTTCTAGTTCTGCTTTAGCCTTGAAAGCCGGCTGGGTGACTTTTGGCTAGTTGCTGTCTCTCAAAAGGAGGAAAGAGGATTTGGTATGTTCTCCGTCGTTATTTATGATAATAATAAAGGGGGATAATATTTTAACACATTTGCATTGATGCTTATGTGGATCTGATTAGTATTTGGATGAGAGACCACTAAGAAATGCAGAGCAATGGAAAGTTGAAGCATCTTGGAAAAAGGCATCCACAAATCACTGGTGCCAAGAACAGGAAATGGAATCTCCTGGAAGTCCCTAGTAATTGAGCTTGACTGAAGGAAATTTGGGATGGCATGGAGGAGAAGTAGAATAGAAAAGGTAGCAATCAGCCATTGAAAGGGAGAGGAAGGAGCAGAAAAGCAGGACATTCAACAACAATTTGAAGGCTTCCTCTTAACCACATTGTCATTTTGTGTGCGATTTGCCAATGGCGCCCTTTGCCCTTCCTTCCTTCCTTCCTTCCTTCCTTCCTTCCTTCTTCTTCCTTCCTTCCTCCTCCTCCCTCCCTCCCTCCCTCCCTCCCTCCCTCCCATTTCCAGGTGATAGATGAATGAATACTGACGGAGTGTTGTCTTCTCCTGCCCTGGCAGTGGTGCTGATCGGAGACTCCGGCGTGGGGAAGAGTAACCTCTTATCCCGTTTCACACGGAATGAGTTCAACCTGGAGAGCAAAAGCACCATTGGGGTGGAGTTTGCCACCAGAAGCATCCAGGTGGATGGGAAGACTATAAAGGCCCAGATCTGGGACACGGCAGGCCAGGAGCGCTATCGTGCCATCACCTCTGCGTAAGGCTTGAAAGGCAGCTGGGGGTGGCTAGTAGGTGGCTAATGGGTGGATGGGTGGGGTGTTAAGGTCGTTACACTCCATCGATGTATGGCCGTAACAGACCCCAAGATTTCCATTGCTGAAGCGAGACAATTGTTAAGTGCCTTTTGCCTCATTTTACAACCTTCCTTGCCACAGCTGTTAAGTGAATCACTGCAGTTAAGTTATTAACACGGTTATTAAAGGGCATCTGGCTTCCCCCGTGGATTTTGCGTGTCAGAAGGTCACAAAAACTGAATGCCTCACCCCAGGGAAACTTTCATAAATCCATGCCACTTTCCAAGCGTTCGAATTTTGATCATGGGACCCTGCGGGTGCTGCAGCGGTCGTAAGTGTGAAAACTGGTCACAAGTCGCTTTTCCCCCCAGCGCCATTGTAACTTTGAAGCGTCCCTAAACAAAAGGGTTGTGAGTGGAGGTTTACCTGGACATCCTTCTTACGAGCTTGTGAATTGGGCCTCTCAGTAGCTTGCGCTGTGGCCAAGAGGTTGTGTGATAGTGTTTGGCTTTCAGTTTGCGTAATAACTCTTTAAAAACAATTCCAGCTACTACCGTGGTGCCGTCGGGGCCCTTCTGGTTTACGACATTGCCAAGCACCTGACGTACGAGAACGTGGAGCGTTGGCTGAAGGAGCTGCGGGATCACGCCGACAACAACATTGTCATCATGTTGGTGGGAAACAAGAGCGACTTGCGTCACCTGAGAGCGGTACCGACGGACGAGGCCCGGGCTTTCGCAGGTTTGGCCCGTTGACTTCTTTAGGCATTTAGCCATTTTATCATATTTTTTTATTGATTTTGTAAGAGAAAATAAGATACAAAATACAAAAGTAAATAGGAAAGCGAGGAAGGGTTGGAAAAAAGAAAAAGAATCATTGTCTTCTGTTAAGCCTGGATTTCCCAACGGTTGTTAAGGAAAACAAACTAAACAGAATGTGCAGCAAGTCAGATAGGAAGACAGGTAAATGTGTGAGATAAGTTTTCTAGTTAACACGCAGTAAAAATACAGATACGCTTGTGCTATCAAAAATATAGTTTATTCCATTTAAGAATTATAGCATAGTCAAATATAACAGTCCATTAGTCATATATCAATTTCAGTCAAGTCTTGTCGGGATACTCTATTTGCAAAGTCCGTGTTGAATAGCCAATGTCAGTACACTTACAATAAATCAGTCCAATCTTTATCTTCTCTCCGTTGAGAAAATCAACACTCCTTTTTCTCCCCTGCTCCAGCAAGAACACAGTCATCAATCCATCCAGTAATTAGGGATCAGTAAGCCAGAGAGAGCGAGCTGCAATTGCCTCGCTTCTTATATAGTGCTTTACAACCACACCCCTAATTACATTCCTGCAGTTAAAGTTACACACACTTTAACCAACAAACCATGATACCATATTTATTATTTTTACCCAAACCAGTTAGGGTAAACAATGTTATCCCTAACATCTTCCGACTCTCTTTTGCAGTAAAATAAAGGCATTAACATCAAGCCACAACTTTTTGTTTTCCCATAATAACATGAACAAGCCATTTCTGTAGAGATCTGTCAATCTGATCGGTAAAACCCAACATCAAAGTTTCCACATCAAGCACAAAGTTCAGAAGCGGTCTGGTCTCCATGTGGAAACAAAAGTCGTTCTATTCTTTTCCTTAATCAAAATAAGTCAATTTTTGCCATTTCAGCCAACTCCATCAACTTCTGCAATCCTTTGTCCAGGGTAGGAAGCGAAGTGTCCTTCCATTTTGGGGCATATAATAATCTTGCTGCTGTCAACATAATGTCAAAGCAGGACAGGTTGCTCTCGAAAAACGGGATAGATATTTTTGGAATCTCTGGAAGGGAGAAAAAAAAAAAACCCCACACCTTGCATGCCATACAAAAGCTTTGTGCAAATTGCTGAAGTATTGCAAGGATTCTGAAGCATCCAAAGTGCATTTGCTTCAGTAAAGTCTAGAATAAGAATATGTCCCTGGCAAGAGACCCCTCAGAAACAAGGGCATCCACTGTTCAGGAGCCATTGCACCACGCTACCCCTAGAAAACCAGGGAATTCCCTAAGCATCCTTTGGCCCATTGCTGTACTCTGGACCAGCTATAGCTTCCCAGAGGTCTCGGAGGGCAGCCCCACATACAAGCCATCGTAACAGTACCCATGCACAAGGCAGCTAAGCGACGAGTGATCATGAGAAGAGGCTCTAAGCGGGAAGTTGGAGAAGCCAAAGGCACCCCTGTTCTCTTGAGCATAAACAGAATACTGTTCTGAACTTGCCGAGCCTTAATATATTGAATAGAATGGAATTCTTTATTGGCCAAGGGTGATTGGACACACAAGGAATTTGTCTTTGGTGCATATGCTCTCACTGTACATAAAAATATACCTTAGAATTAATATGCTTTTGTGTTGATCCTTGTCAGGAGATGGCATAAAACACTCTGCAATCTCTCAAAGTTACAATGGCCACTGTGGGACAGAGTTAGACACTCTTGCCTCAAGTTCAACCTCGATCTTTATGCCCTGGTGGTTGAGACTTACTATAATTGTAGTTTACATTATGAGTCCGGGGGCAGAGGGTGGAAAGCTGATTTGAGCGTCACTGTGTCAAATCGCACTGAGCCCCATGGGCTAAAATGGGGGTGGGTTTTATGGATTTTTGTGCGGTAAGATTTGAAAACATTATAAGCCACCTGGAGTCGCTTGTGTGTGAGTTGGGCAGCCGTGTTAAATAAATAAATAAAAGTGCTTCTCCTGTTGCAGTTTGATTTGAACTAAACTTTGATTCTTCTTTGCTGTAGTTAGCAAAACTAAGTCAGTGTGAAAACAGGATGAAACTTTGTTTTGTTGTTCATAGTTAAAGCTAGTTACAAATATCAATTTTGGATGCCATAGCAATTCTTCTTCATTTAAAACTGAAGGAATAGAATGATCTGATCCTCTTCTGGATTGGGAGGGAGGCATTGGACCAGATGCTAACTCCAGCTGGTCACATTGGTTATGTATAATCCAGACTAGTATTAATTTTTCCAATCAGTTAACAAATCTTTTAGGGGAAAATCCTGTGAAACATTAAATCGGCCTTCCCAACTTTGAGTGCTGCTCTGTGCACAAAGTAGCCAATAAGATTGAAATGATATTTTTCACTCTTCACCTTGCAGAAAAAAACAATCTCTCGTTCATTGAAACTTCAGCACTCGACTCAACAAATGTAGAAGAAGCCTTCAAGAACATCCTTACAGGTAAAGGAACCCAAACTCTGCTCTTCAGGTATGGCCACGGTCCCACGGGTACCAGAGTTTGAATTTAATGATTTTATATCGTTCATCTCCCTTTGGCAAACACCCAATCAATTGACAAGGAAGGAATTGAATGGCTGTTTGTAGGGTGGGCTTGTTGGAAGAAAGCCTTTTTCAAGAAGGGGCTGCCCGATTGAACTTGAATTTCATCCACGCCTAGAGTGTACTTCTTGCCAAGTTTAGCCTATCATATCTTGTTTACAATTTTCTCTCATCGGATAAAATACGATTCACGCAAACGTTTAGGATCAGCTCCTGGTTGTTCCGGCCTAGGCTTCCCCAACAGCATGAAGCCGAGTCCTCACCCCGATAAACCCCTTTTATTTAACTTACCATGAATTTTCTCTCCCAACAAAGTCCTGGGCAATAGTCTTCAAGGTAGTTCCCAATTACTGACCTTTTCAGGCTTGGAGAAGTGCCAGGCCGATATCTTTCAGACGCCGCAATATTTGGCAAGCATGCCGGAAGGAACTGATTGTCTCCTACAAAGCCCCACTCCCCTTTCGCTCCTCTTTTATCCTATAGGGGAGGGGGTCATTCACCGTCCACCTGTGGCTTTACTCCTAAGTTGGCCCTTGTTCCTCAGCTGTTCCCTTCTTCTGGCAACTCTGCACATGCGCACGCTGGGAACAGGCTCCAGCTGCTCTTCTGCCTCACTGATGGCTGACTCCAAAGGCAGCCGATAATTGCCAGACCCCATCTCTGCCTCCGACATAGAGCTCTCATCAGAGCCTTCCCAGACTCCAGGACAACATTTTAAAAAGTGACTTATAACTGGTCCTTGTTCTTAGGGCCATGCCGTATCCCCGTGGTCTCGTAATTGTGATTTAAGTGGCACCTGTTGTGGGGGGCAGAGAGCTGGTGATGTTAGGGACCTTCCATAACAGCCCCCAGTTTCTTGGGGAAATTAATTGCCTGCCCCTGGAGTAGGGGGAGAGCGGTGCCTTGGGTTACTGCTGCTCTCTGTCTATATGCAGCTGTTGAGGCAGATGTGGGAACCACTCACAGGAAAGTAGCATCAGTATCTGAAACCAGTTCCACCCTCCTGCTCCCCGGCTTTAATCCCCGGTAACCAGATGCTTGGGGCCCCTGGCTCCCACCTTTTGTTGGGTGGGTGGGCCCAGACGGTGGTGCTGCCTTCTCAGAAGGAAACTCCCCTTGGGAGCACCAAGCCCAGGCCGGGGAAGCAGGGTGGCAGTCAGTATCCAAGAAGCCTGGATGGCTTTCAGAGACACCTGCGCTGGAGATAAAACACCCTTGAGATCCTGTGGTTGAAGCCACGGACTCCAGGGAGCCAAGAGCTTTGTTCCGCGGCAACATCCCTGCTTACGCCACCTGACGCCACCGTTGCTGTGGTTGGCAGTGCGATTCCCCAAGGCCCGTCATCCTTGAAGGCTTCCACCTGCCCTCAACGTGGCATCCAGTCTGGTCGCTTAGGGCTGGATGGCCACCTGATGTGATGATCCGGGGCACGGCACAGAGGTAAACGCAGGCAGGTGGCAGTTCAGACCACCCCTTTCTTGCTCCAAATTTCCCCCCAACGCTCTCACGTTTCTGGCAAGTCCCAGAGCAAAGTGAGGACACACACACACACACTCAAAGCTCAAGCAGCCTCTGGCTGCAAATAGTCCAGCCCAATGCTGTGAGCACCACGGCTGCAAAGCAGGGAACCCAGGAAAGTTCTTCCACACTCCAGGAATCCAGCATTTGTTCCCGACAGACGCCCCTCCCTCCAGCTTCTTAAGCCTCAGTTCCCAGGTGTGCTTTGTGGAGAGGGGCGGGGTGCTCTCCTCCCGAGTAGCCGGGTCAGCCTGTGCTGCTTCGCCTCTCCTGGTCGTCATCCTGCTCCCCTTCCTCCCGGCCTATGAGCCGTCCCAATCCTGAAAGGCTCTGGCCTGACTGGGCCTGCTCCTGCCCATCTTCCTCTGAAGCAGTGAAGCTGCCCCCTCATCTCTCTCTGTGCTCCAGTTCTGACTCCTGCGCAGAGTCAGGCTTCCAACGGGAGCACGATACCTTAGCAACCGTGAACCTAACCCTGGTTTTTTTTTGCAGTCCGGGGTCTTCCTGCTCAGAGCCTCTTCTCGCCATCCTTCATAGCTTTAGTTGCCATGTGCATGCGGACTGTCACAATGCCCTGTACGTGGGGCTGCCCTCGGAGACCCCTTGGAAGCCACAGCTGGTCCAGAATGCAGCAACGGGCCAGCGGTTCCCAAAGGATGTTTGGGAAATTCCCCCGGTTTTTCCAGGGGCAGCTCCGGAGTTCAGTAGGTCTCTTGCTAGGGCCCAACCCCGTGAGGTCCTCTGTGACATACAAGTGCCAGCAATGATGATGAGAAGCTATTAAATGTCTGACTCTGCATGGGCATTTGGGGCGCTGAAGTGGGAAGACAGGTCAACCTGAGCACGGGGCAGTGTCCACCTTTGGAGTGAGACCTTTGGTGGGGATAAGGGAGGTGAAGTGGGATCGCTGCTCCTCCTTTCTTGCCTGAGTGGGCTGTCATCCAGGGGGCTTTGTAATTTCCTACCAGGGATCGTAGAAACCACCTACCTGGCTGCTGAGAACAATTTGCACATCAGTCCCAAAAGTACCTTTTTTTTCAGGAGGCAAACTGGACTTTCTGGGTTTTTTTCTCCTTTCGAAGATGTTTTGCTTCTCATCCAAGAAGCTTCCTCAGTTCTGACTGGACAGTGAGGAATGGAAGGATTTATATTCCTTGCAGTAATTTACCAGCTGTCTGCAAGGGATATAAATCCTTCCATTACCCACCGTCCAGTCAGAGCCAAGGAAGCTTCTTGGATGAGAAGTGAAACGTCTTTGAAAGAAAAAAACCAGAAAATCCAGTTGCCTCCTGAAAAAAAAAAAAAAAAAAGCACCTTTGGGACAACCATGATTTGGAGGACAGAGAATCTCTACAGACAATTTGCACGGCAGCTTTCCATGTACAATTTGAGGAGCTTGTCTTTTTTTAAAAACCCCTAAGATCCTTTGTGGCTTGGCACCTGGCTATCCACAGGATTATCTACTAGAACTAGATCATCTAGGGCATGTGTCAAACACGTTGCTGTCACGTGATGTTTTGCAACGTTTTTCCCATTCGCACAGCTGGGGTGGGCCTGGCCTGCATATGATGCATCCGGTCTGCAGGCCGCCAGTTTCACGCCCCTGATCTAGGGCAAGTGTGTCTGCTGGCTGGTGGGAATTCCCAAACCAACAAAGGAGGTTGCATCCTGGATCACAGCAAATGCTGAGCGGACAGAGACTCAACCTTGCAACATGCAGGATCCAACCGTTCTTTCCCCGTAACCCGGGATCGTGTAGTCATGCCCCTGTCGGAATCTGATTCAGAGGGGGAGGCCGAGCTGCTGACAAGGAGTCGGAGTGTGGCTCCGTTGGCTGTGGAAGAAACTGGGGTAGGACAAAGTCTGGCTGGACAGAGGAGTGGGGAGGTAGAATAAGGGAGAGGGAGTTTAGAGGAAGACTAAGGCCCACCCCCTCTTCATCCCAGGGCACACAGGGAGGAACAGAGAAGGGAGCAACATGAGTTGCGTGGCTTACGGGGGAGGAAAGGGCCCTGATTCCCTTCATTAGCTGCAGCTGGGAACACAGTGTTTAAAAATGGAAGCTGCGCACAGCAAGTTGTTGGGAGCAAATTGTGAATTATCTGGTATCGTCAAGGCTTATTTGGTTTCTTGGCGTCTTCCCAACTGTGTGTGTTTTGCTGGCCTTTCAATCTGCAATTCCTTCTGTTGCCCTGTCAAGTTAATTACTGCAGCGTGGTTTGTGTAGATTTTTAGTTACAGTTTGTGTTGACCATGTTTTGGACTTAATTCTCTGCAGTCAAAGGCTGTTCCTGGGAGAGTTTTTCTCCAGCCAGAAAGTATCCAGGACATTGGGGGGCAAAGTTGGAGCTAATAAAGGGACTCTTCTTGATTATCTGACTGTGTTGCCTTTGTGGCATGCCCCTTTGGGTCATCACACGTGTTGTCCCAGCCTACAATGTTGTGGGAGGGATCACCTTCACTACGGTGTGTCTGTGGAGATTCTCCGTCATCCAGGTTGCAGTTGTCCCAAAGGTGTCTCCCCCCTCCCCTGCGTTTGCGCTTCTTCGGCTTCACCGTGGCCTTGCTCACCAGTTGCTTATTTGGGGGGCGGCACAAGAAATGCAGGCTCAATCAGAACCACCCTCTGGTCTCCTTTGCAGAGATTTATCGCATCGTGTCCCAGAAGCAGATCGCGGACCGGTCTGCCCACGACGAGTCTCCGGGAAACAACGTGGTGGACATCAGCGTGCCTCCCACCACCGACGGACAGAAATCCAATAAACTCCAGTGCTGCCAGAACCTGTGACCCTCCCTCGGCCGCTGCCCGCCCTTCTCCTCAAGGCCTGCCCTTCAGCGGGAGACACGTGCGCACTGCTCCTTCCTCGGCCCCCCCTGACCCCTCCTCCCCCCCAACCCTTCTCAAAGAGGGCTAACCTCCCCTCCCCCGTGACCGGTGATGAATGTAGTGCTGGGGGTGGGGTGGGGGATGCGGGGTGGGGGGTGTCTTTGAAATTCCACCACGAGCCAGGAAGTGTTCTCTTGTGTGTGTGTGTGCGTGCTTGTGTGTGTGTGTGCCTCGTTTAGAGGAACGGGGAGGATGGGTGCTTGAGGGACCTCAAGGGAGTGTTGCTGTTGTCTTTCTTTGTGGCCATTCAGGCACAAAAGAACTCTTTAAAAGTCAAGGAGAAGCCCTTCTTTTCTGGCTTCTGTCTGGTGGGCGTGTCAAGACACCTGCACACTCACACCTGGCAAAACTCATGGATTGGCTTTGTGACTCGTCTCTCTTCCCGGTCTCGTGCCAGTGGGGGTTTTATTTTGGGGGGTGTTGGTGGTAGTGTTTAGCTTTCCTCGCTTTTTCTCTCAGACCAGCCCACTTCTTTTCTCTTGGCTCTCTCCTCCCTCCCCTCCCTGCCCTCCCCCTTGCTTTCAGTTTGGGACAGTGAAGTCTGTCTGTGCGCAGTGAGCTCTTGACGCCACCAGGGCTGCGTGCACATCCCGAGAACCGGCTCCGAAATGTCACCCGCCCTGGCATGACACTAACAAATCTAGTAGACGAAGTGCCAGCCGAAGGCTTTCTGGGTCTCCTTTTTCACCATCCGAATGCTTCCTCGTGTATCTCCGAGATTCCATCTCTGCATGTCGCTTTCTTGACCAGCTAGTCCCTCCCCTCCCCACCTCACCCCATTGTTTCTCCCCCCCCCGCCCTTCGGATTGAGTGCGAAGCAATATTTTTCCTGCCATGTACATAACTTGCACTGCTAAGGTTGTCTGGAGGAATAGTTGTAGAGAATCAGATACTTGATAGCTCCTTTTTTTGGTAACAATTGAACATCTTGGAATTTGTATTATCTCCTTTTACGGCACTTGCTGTTTATTTCTTATCATCTTAATATGCAGGCCGCTCTATTCACTCTCTCACACATTCTCTCTCCCTCTATATCTATCTATCTCTATCTCTGTCTATATATCTATCTCTATATCTCTCTCCTCTCTCTTCCCTCTCTCATTCTCTCCCCCCCTCTCTCTCTATCTCTGTCTATCTCTCCCTCCCTCTCTCCTCTCTCCCCCTCTCTCATATATATATATATATGAAAATATTAACATCGGGCAAGGTAAAACATTGAACTAGAATATTTGCTGGCAATACCACCCTTTGCAAGAAAGGATCTTGATTCCACCAAACTCGATTCCGGCCGATTTTTGTTTTGCTGTGTAGCTTTTGAAGGAAGGATGAAAACAGCTGACAGGGCGTGGACAGGGTTTCTAAATCAAAACAGCCTCTGGCCAGGAGGCAGTTATTGCTGGGCCTGAGCCACCTCTGTACGTGTGTTTTGCCAGCAGAATTTTGGTCTTGCCCCATTTATTTGGGGGCATGTTCACGAGAGTGGGACAGCCGCCATAGCTTCTCTTTTCCTGGTTGGACAAAAATGACTCCAGAGGGTAATTTCTACCTTCCTTTGAATCCCTTGCTTAGATCTCAAAACAGCACATGTCTTTTTAGCCAGCTAACAAATTTTTTTTAAAAAAGGGGTGGGTGGGGCATTTTGCTGTTGAGGTTTTTTAAAAATCTCTGCTCTATTGAGGAAACCCCCTTTAAGGCCAGCCCGGGAAGCAGGGAAGGAAGGAAGCTGTTGGTCCCCTGCCAGTTGATCTCCGGAACGGAGTCGGCCTTTCCCGGGGGGCTTGGCTGCCTGCTTTCCGAGTGGGCTTCACGGGGTCACAATGCACCTCCAGAAAACAAGAGCCTTTATTTTGGAGCCTGGCCACGGATCCCTCTTTGGATGCCGGAGGGGTGCTGCCCCAAGGACACCCAGGCGACGTCCGTCGTGGCTCAGAGAGGCGGCTTGTTTGGATGGCAGTCGTGGAGGCAGGCAGGCAGGCAGTCTGGCTGGCTGCTCGGGCCTCCTCGCTTGTTTTGGAGGGGTGTTTTGAACCCTTTTGTGCTTTTGGGAAGCGCTGCCTGCGAGGGAGGCGCTTCTGATTGGCAGGCGGAGGCTGCTGCTGTCTCAGTGGGGTTTGTTTCCCCGTCCCAGCCGCACGTTGCGAGGCCTCTGTTTCTTCCTCTGACTAAGGCAGCCCAGGGTGTAGATTCAGACATTACATAACCGGTGGAGAAAACGTGGCTCCCTGGGGATAAGTGAGCAGCCGCCCACGTTAAAAAGGGCAGGGGAGTCATTCTGGGTCTCCTCTTCCATCTCTGCCCCTGCCATCTTCCTCCGAGCGAGGCTGGCGGGCTCAGGTTGGTCTACCCATTATCGGACCCGAATTCTCCTTTTCCCGCGTTGGATCCCAGACAGTCGCCCTAGCAGACCGAATCTCCGTGGGAATTGAAAGGCTGTTCTGTTTCTGGCGCCCTCGGCTCCCCCTTAAAAAAATGCACCCAAGCTTTGGAAGAGTGACTGGATTCCACCCCCTCCCCTCCCCTGTCAGTCTCAAATGACACCCCCCCCCAATTTCATTTTTTTGCTCTTTGGTTCTGGAGGTACTTCTCTCAAAAGGAACCGAGGGATAATTTTACGAAAACAGAACAAAACACCAGCTCCTGTAAGGATGAAGGGAGGGAGGGAGGGAGGGAAGCGAAATGGGGGCTGTGGGAAGGGAGTCAGCTTTGCCCCCGTTCCCGCTCCTCCTGGGCTTAGACGGCCTGCTCCCCATGGCCTGCTCCCCCTACCCCTTCCCGCCTCCCTTGGCTGCCCTGCGAGCAAGGAAGGTTGCTAGAAGGATCTTTGGCACTCGGCAACAGGGAGAGCAATTCCCTTTGAGGCATCAAGCTTGACAGAGAGAGAGAGAGAGAGAGGTTTGTCTGTCTGTCTGTCTCTCTGTCTCTCTCTCTCTCTCTCTCTGACTCTTTCTCTCTCTCTGGAAAACTGCAACCTTTGCAAGGGGTTTAAAGAGGACAACGGGGCACCTCTGGCTCAGGGCATGAAGCACAGGCTCTGCCTCTTCCCTCCCCACCCCCAGAAACGCTGGGGCTTGGCACCCGCCACAGAGTGCTGGCGAAACCTTTGGAAAGGCTCTGAAATTTCTTCTCTTGCCTGGTCGAACCCTCCCGGGGCCTGGTTCGAATCTCCGGAGGTGACGAAGGAGTCCGAGGGTTGGTTGGTTTTTTGTTTTTCCCCCCCCTCTTCATGGCTTCCTGCAGATTCTTACGTTAAGTGCAATTCCCCTTGTAAATAAACTCCCCTTGGATTTTGTGCATGGTTATTCTGTATTGTGGATATATATAAAGATTGCCAAACCAAACAGCCTCTGTGCGTGCCATTGTTATTGGCTCCCTTTTGTTTTAATCCTGAGAGAGAGGTCCTTGGAGCTGGGTAAATGTTCAGCTCGGGGTGGAGGTTGGGAGGGGAGGAAAACCAGAGCTGAGATTCCTGGGGGGAAATCTCCTCCAAGCTTTTTTCTTTTGGTTTTTGATGAGTACGGAGGGTGGGTGGAGGAAAGTTCTGTTTCCATGGAAGCCTAAACTGTGCTCAACACCTGCAGATTTTAAAAAAACAAACAAACAAACCACATTAAGCCTCGGCAGGTTGTACGAACTAGATGGTCACCTCACATCCGTGGGTTGTATAGTTTGTTTTCAGTTGGCATACCTGCTTTAAGGTACCTGTTGTAGTTTGTGAGCTGTGATTAATGGTCGGTCGGCCCTGTAAGCGGGGGGGGGGGGCTTTTCATTTTGGACGCTGCTGCCTGATACTCTGTGGAGCTGATGGTATCCATGGGAGGGCAGTCAGTACACTCACTATGGTTTGTATGGCTTGGGGGCTCCCTTGGCTCTCACCGTGGCTTGTGGAGGAAGCCATAAAGCCCCGGTTCCTATCAGAACAGGTCCTAATTAAACCCCTTTCCCCTAAATCAGGGGTCTCCAACCTTGGCCTTTGCTGTAAGACTTTGCTGGCTGAGGAATTGTGGGAGTTGAAGTCCACACGTCTTAAAATGGCCAAGGTTGGAGACCCCTTTCCTGCAAATACCGTGTTTCTCATATAATAAGGCCGGGTCTTCTTATTTTTTTTTGAGCCCCGAAAAAATGGCTAGGTCATCTTTTCGGGGGTGACTTAATTCCCCCCCCCCTTGCATCTTCGGGCGGGTGGGTGGCGACAGCTTGGATGTTGACCTTGGCGTTGGTGGGGCACTTCGTATCGGGGTCAATGCAGGCAGCACCATATCCAGGTGTGCAACGAAAGTACTTCCTAACGGCAAGCCCCCCCACCATTCCCTCACATTTCGCATGTTTTAATATAGGCCTTAATTTGGGGGGGGGAGGGGCTTAATTTCATTTCATGCCTATAAAACATGCTGGGACTTCCTATTGGGGGAGGCCGTATTGTTGGAGAAACAGGGTAGTTGACAGTTAATCTGGCTAAGCCAGCCACTGAGGCTTTTCCAGGCTTCAGATCCAACCCTGGGGGTTTGGGCTTAATGATGATTAATCACTTTGGCTTAATGACAATTAATCATCTTGGCTTAATGGTTTTGGCTGTCTGGATTCACATAACGCCCTGATCCCCAAGTATCCATATTGAGACTAGTCTCTGCAAGCAGTTTATGGGTCAACTGTGCAAATCTGGGGTGTAGGGATAAATAATTCAGCCGGGGACCAATATGTTGGTTTGAACTGTTTGCGACCGGGAAGGTCCTTCACGGACTCAGAATGTGGAGAGGTGCCTTAAGGCCATATAGTCCAACTCTCTCGACAGCAGCTTAGCCACACACGCACGGCTGGATTTGAAGAAAGGAAGTCCAACCTCTCTGGAGCCTGCCCTTAAGATGTTTCGGTTGCTTCTGACTTTGCGTTGTGTTGCAGCTTCAACGGTTGCCGTGACTTTTATTGATTAAATTCATACGCTGCCTGTCTCACTGCCGAGTGAGCGACAGGCCTTCCATGAATCCAGCTGTGGTGGTTTAGAATGTATTAATAGGAAACCCCCCCCCCCCCATGGCTTGCTCAAGCTATGATTATGGCATAAGCCAGCATAGATTTATTATGGCGGTCTGTTTTCTCTTGGATAACCAGCATGGTCCTCCATGGTCAGCCTTTCCACGGGAGGGAATCTGATTCCTTAAGCAGCTGGCTTCCTATATCGCGCATTAAACCCAAATGCAATGATCTGCACTTGTTTATAAATGACAGTTTAAAACTTGATGTCTGATACGAATCCAGCCAATGGTAGTTTATTCATTACATTCGGCTAAGGCTGCAAACCATGACTTAGCACTAGTCTGTTCTTTGTCAGTGGCTTTGCGTTAACCTAGAGGGATACATTTCTATATGGAATGGGGTCACAGATGCAGCAGGGCTAATATTATACTAGTGTTCTTAAACTTACAACGCCATGTATGACAAAATTAATACACCGATTTGTCGTGCTGTGGGAGCCTGAACTGACTTGAGCTCTAATATTGTGCATTCATAAGTTAAGGCCAGTTCCAAGATGGTATTAATTTCTTAAATGTAATCCATGGTCGTGCCTAGCCGATGTAAGAAATGCAGAGATATGGAAAATTGGAAAAGATGCTAAGCCCTCAAAATTGATTGCCGCTGTCATTAGGCCGACAATCTAAAAAATAAAGTTAAGACAACTGAATTGGAACTAGCGCAATGTTTCTCAGTCTTGACGAATTTAAGATACTGGACAGTCATTGTCTGAGATGGTTATAGGTTCTCCTGCCTGAGCAAGGGGCTGGACTAGAAGACCTCCAGGGTCCTATTCTATTCTATGCTACTATACTCTACTTTAAATTCTATTTAAATTCTATTCTACTCTAAATTCTATTCTACTCTAAATTCTACTCTATTCTAAATTCTACTCTATTCTAAATTCAACTCTATATTCTAAATTCTACTCTATTCTAAATTCAACTCTATTCTAAATTCTACTCTATTCTAAATTTAACTATTCTAAATTCAACTCTATTCTACTCTACTCTAAATTCTACTCTATTCTAAATTCAACTCTATATTCTAAATTCAACTCTATATTCTAAATTCTACTCTATTCTAAATTCTACTCTACTCTAAATTCTACTCTATTCTAAATTCTACTCTATTCTAAATTCAACTCTATTCTAAATTCTATTATAAATTCAAGTTTATTTTAAATTAAACTCTACTCTAAATTCTACTGTATTCTAAATTCTACTCGACTCTATTCTATTCGGACTTCAATTCCCAGAATGCGTCACCTTAGTCACCAAGGCTGAGAAACACGAGTCTAAAGAAAAAAAATAAGGCATTTCTTCAGCGGCAGGGCACTTGGGAGTTTCATTTGCTCAGTAAGACAATTAACCCAATCCAGTGAAGAAGAAAGAAAAAGAATAGGAAAAGACGGGGTGAATTTGCAGCCTGGCACCTGGACCACTTTATACTTGATGGATGATGGACAGATGATAGAATGATGTATCCGGGGAAAGGAACTGCTAGGTTTGGAAGGGAAAACTCCACCCAGGACGTTTGAAGTATAGGACTTTGGGTCTGAAGGTTCCACCTGATGAGTTTTGTTGCTTGAAAACTTAGCTCCACGAAAATCTGTAACCATCGTTCCTCGCCTTTCTTGTAAAGAGATACGGGCTCTAATGAATAAATCTGCTTCGTTCTATTCTGTCTCTCCGCCGTTGGCTATACAGTCCACACGTCCAAAGTCTGGGCAGTGAGGTGGTTGTGGTTAGTGTGATAGTATTGTGGGAGGCTGTCCCAGGCAAGTGAAAGAAGAAATTCCCTTCCTATACAGAGCTAATCTCCATTTGGGGTGGGGGACACCAGAAGGATGTGTTGAGAAGATAAAACTTTCCAGTAAAGTTTCAGAAAGCTGGGCAGGATCATTAGGACAGATTCAGAAGGATCTTGTTAAATGAGATCCCAGATCGTTCTGAAAGGAAGATGAAATTCTATGTTGATATGTACTCTACATAAGGTCAGTTCCCCAAAACAACACAGGAAAGGCTTTTAATAAATCCCCTTTTTCTCACTGGGCGACTGATCGCATCACAGGTAGTCCTTGGCTAACAGCCCTTCGCTTAGTGACTGTTCGAAGGCACTGAAAAAAAAGTGACCGATGACCAGGTTTCACACTTATGACCCCCAGCATCTCCATGGTCACGTGATGGAAATTCAGACGCTTGGCAACTGGCTCATATTTATGACAGTTGCAGCATCCCGCAATTCCTCTGGCGACCTTCTGTTTCCCCGTCTCCTAGTGATTATGGCGGAACTAGAACTCCCAGTCTCCTGGTGATTGGCTCAAAGTCACCCAGCCAGCTTTTCTGCCTACAATGGGACTAGAACTCACCGTCTCCTAGTGATTAAGGCGGAACTAGAACTCACTGCATCCTAGTGATTGGCTCAAAGTCACCCAGCCAGCTTTCATGCTTAAGACGGAACTAGAACTCCCAGTCTCCTGGTGGTTGGCCCAAAGTTCTTAATTTGGATCAGGCGGATGAGCTCATGCCTGTTTTATGCATGAGAGGTATATTGTTTCCATCCCCAAAGGGACAATTAGCCACTGCTCAAGAGTCATTTAGGACCTATAAACCCCCTACAGAAACACGCATTACCACATTTGCTGACCACTGGTTTCCAGAATCGCTTTGGCTCGACCCGCGCTAGAAATAAACTTCCTTTTTTTCCTGAGGGTTTTGGCCGAGCGAAAAGGCACTTAAAACCCACAGGCATAGATGGTCGGATGGTGATGTGGTTGCACCAGGCTCCAATTTTATTTTTAAGAGAGAAAGAGAGAGTCATCCTTTTATAGTTTACAAAATACAGAACGTTGCTTGCTTACACGTCTTCAGAAGAGTCAGCTGGTTAGTTTTTCATTGTGGGGAACCCAGGAGAACCCCAGAATTTAGGGGGGGGGAATGACTTTCTTGAGCTTTTTTTTTTTTTTAAATGCTCAGGAAAGCAGAAGCGTCTCTGAAACCATTTTAAACCAAATTTTCTGCCCAGAACGATGTTTGTACAAATGAGAACCCTGAATTGTGGGAAATCTTCAAATAGGCTGAAATACACCAGAATTGAGCCGTTATGGCATTTTCAAAGCCCTGGGATTCTGTGCCCCCCCCCCTCCTTATTTATAGGCATTGCTGATGCAGTGAAAGACGTTTGTTGGTTTTTTTTCCCTCCGTTTTGCCATGACAAACTTGGCAGCTAACAAGAAGAACTGAGGGAATTTCTTACGTTGCTTCGATGTTTATGCCTCAGGTAATGCAGCCTATGACAAACAGCACAAGACGATATAAATGCTTTGGGTTATTTTTCTTTTCTTTTTTTTAAAAAAAGCAATGAACAGATTTATTGGGATCTGCCATCCAAAGAGGGTGAAATGGACCCACTTGGGTGCAATTCTGCCAACACAGTCTGGAAAAGTCATTATATATATATAAAAAATACCACACAAGTCACTTAGTTACCATTCAAAATTCCACTGTGCTAGTTGTAAATTTTGGCAACGTTCTTAGCCTGATATGCCTCTGCCAAAATAGGATCCGAGCTGGAAAGGTAGATGAATATCTTTTTATTTATGCATAAGTCATAAGATTGGTCTCCCACAGGTACAAGATGAGAAGATCCTTAAAAAGGTGAAAAAACTTTGGAAGATTCTCATTGGCTACCATGATTTGAAGCATCTAGTGAATATGCCCAGACAAGTGATCGATATAGACAGACAAATAGATGAGAGAGAGAGAGAAAGATAGAAAGAAATGTAGATTGGTAGATAAATAGATATAGGAGATTGATAGATTGATAGAAATATAGATTGATAGAGCAATAGCACTTAGATTTATATACCACTTGATAGTGCTCTTACAGCCCCCTCTAAGTGGTTTGCAGAGTCAGCCTTTCCCCCCTCAACAATCTGGGTTTGACCCACCTCGGAAGGATGGAAGGCTGCGTCAACCTTGAGCCTGGTGGGATTTGATCTGCCAAATTGCAGTAGGAAATTAGGAATAGCTTGCAGTACTGCACTCTTAAGCACTGCGCCACCAAGGCTCCTCAATCTAAAAGAGAGAGAGAGAGAGAATGATAGACATTGAAAGAACTAGATAGACAGGTGGGCAGGTGGGCAGGTGGGCAGACAGATAGATGGACAGATAGATGAAAGATGAAAGATGAAAATAGCAAACATGACTGGAGGAATTCTGGGAGTTGAAGTCCACAAGTCTTAAAGCTGTCAAGTTTGAAGACCCCATGATCAATCAATCGATAGATCGATTGATAGAAGATAGGCAGACAAGTAGATCTATACAGGTAGGTAGATAGGAAGATGAGATAGACAGATAGATACTGATAGATACCGATAGATAGATATAGATAGATAGATGATAGATGATAGATAGAAATAGATAGATAGATAGATAGATAGATAGATAGATAGATAGATAGATAGATATAGAGATAGATGATAGATAGAAGATAGATATAGAGATAGATGATATAGAGATAGATGATAGAAGATAGATAAGATAGAAAGATAGATAGACATTGAAAGAACTAGATGCAGATGGATGGATGGACGGACAGGCTTGCAGGTGGACAGATGGATAGATGACATAGATCAGAGCTCTCTAAACTTGGCAACTTTAAGACTTGTGGAGCAACTCCCAGAATTCTCCAGCCAGCATAGCTTCTGGAATTCTGGGAGTTGAAGTGGCCAAATTTGGAGACCTCTGCCATAAAGAGGGCAGCAAGAGCTTTGCATCCAGGGCTGAGTTTCTCCAGCTCTGCGGCTTTAAGAGGTCTGGACTTCAACTCCCAGAATTCCCCCAGCCAGCAAAGCTGGAGACGAGCGCGGCAAAGCTGGCTGAGTGAATTCTGGGAGTTGAAGTCTAGACCTCTTAAAGTCTGGGGGAAACCTTTGGTCCAGGGCTCCTGTTGCCATGGTGGATGCTCGCTTGGACTGCTGGGAAGGAAACGGCTCCTTTCCACCCGGAAGCCCCGGAGGAACCAACGGCAAAAGAAAAGGGGCGGGGCTTCTTTCGTCTATCGCGGGGGGAAAAAAATATCGAAGCGGGGAAAGAAAAACAAAACAAAACAAAAACAGCCTTCCGTTGAGAGCTCGCGCAGCCCCGGACGCCCCGGAGGCACGCATGCGCGAGCTTCTCTCTCGCTCGCGCTGTTTTCCCCACCCTCCCGACTCAGAGGCGGGCCCTTCTTCGCCCCTCCCCCCGACACCGCGGATTGGCTCTTCCCCACGTCTCCCTCCGCCCCTTCGGGACGGCTCCAGACTGCCGATTGGCTCAGCGCACGGGAGAGGGGGGAGGGAGGCGGGGGAGAAAAGGGGCGGGATCCCTTTTCCTCCCCGTCAGGTGCGCCAGGAGACGCGGCTGACAGAAACGGCGGAGGCGGCCGGGCCGAGAGGCCTCTCCTCTTCCCCGCGCTCTTCTCCAGCACCAGCCGGAGAAGATGGGCCGGGCCAGGCCGCGACGCTGAGGCGAAGCCGGGACGGCGGCGGAAGGGGCGGGGCGCAGGTGAGAAGAGGCGGGCCCCGCGACGTTTGAGTGACAGCAGCAGCAGGAAGCGAGGAAGGAGGAGGAGGAGGAGGAAGAGGGTTTCGAGGCGGGGAGCCGATGGAAGCCTGGCGGGCTTGGAGGGCGGCCCGCCCGGGGACGAGACAGCGGCACCGTGGAAGGGCCGGCTCCTGCGGCAGAGGAGTCCGGAGGGAGGGTTCCTGTCGCCGGCCTGGGGTGGTGAGCAGGCAGCCCCGGCCCTTGGGGAGGGCGGGGGGATCTCTGAGATGGCGAGGGGGCGCCTCGGTCCTTCCGCCCCCCCGATGGGCTCGGGAGTGGAGGGGCTGGGGGGCGAGGGGAGATCTCTTCCCCGATCTTCCTGCAGCCTTGGAGTTTCCTGGCGGTCTCCTTTCCCTGGACTCGATTGCCTCGGTCCCTTGGCAATTGGCCCTGCAGGCAGTCCTCGACTTACGACCGCCACGGAGCCCGGAAATGTAGACGTTGGTTAAGGGAGTTTGGCCCATTTTACGACCTCTTCTTGCCTGCGGTCGTTAAGTGGATCGCTGCAGTTAAGTTGGTGACTCGGAATTTCCTGGTGGTCTCCTTTCCCTGGAGTCAAATCCCCCTGGAGGTTCCTGCCCCCCCCCCCGCTGATGTCGGGCATGGGAAGGCCAATTGGGGGAGGGGAGAGGGGGGCTGTACTTCCTGCATCCTTTCTAGCTCATGGAGGGGGGAAGGGTTAGGGTTAGATAACAGGCAGTCCTTGACTTAAGACCGAAATGGAAGCCAAAACGTCTCTTGCCAAACGAGATGTTGGTTAAGGGAGTTTTGCCCCCCCATCTTGTGACCTTTCTTGCCCACTGTCGTTAAGTGAATCACTGCAGTTCCTAGGCTAGTGACAGGGTGGTTAAGTGAATTTCCCCTGTTGAATTGGCTCGCCAAGGGGGAATCATGTGACACACCCACACCCAGACACTGCTACCGTCATAAATATGGACCATTTGCTGAGCATGCTGCAATGGTCATTAAGTGTGAAAAATGGCGGTAAGTCACTATTTCAGGGACGTTGTGCCTTTGGACCATCACTAAATGAATTGCTGTATGTCAAGGACTACCTGCATTGGTTTCTGCCCACTTGCTTGATCTGGTCGGGTGGGGATGGTCATGGCAGGGTTCCTGAGGTCGGGCACGCCTGGCAAGGGTGCTTTCTCTGCTGTGGCTTATGGAACAGGCATTCCCTTGAGAGAGATGGTGACTTGGCCTTGCTGGCGTTCAGGAAGGCAGTGAAGATCTGGTCCTGGGGTCAGGGGATTGATGGAATGGCATGGGGTGATTGGCAGCTGGCGGTAAAATTGGCCATGGCTGTAAATCAGGGTTGTCCAACCTTGGCAACTTTTAAGACATGTGGACTTCAGCTCCCAGAATTCCTCAGCCAGCATTTCTGGACTTCAGCTCCCAGAATTCCTCAGCCAGCATTTCTGGACTTCAGCTCCCAGAATTCCTCAGCCAGCATTTCTGACTGCAGCTCCCAGAATTCCCCAGCCAGCATTTCTGGACTGCAGCTCCCAGAATTCCTCAGCCAGCATTTCTGGACTGCAGCTCCCAGAATTCCCTAGCCAGCATTTCTGGACTTCAGCTCCCAGAATTCCCCAGCCAGCATTTCTAGACTTCAGCTCCCAGAATTCCCCAGCCAGCATTTCTGGACTTCAGCTCCCAGAATTCCTCAGCCAGCATTTCTAGACTTCAGCTCCCAGAATTCCCCAGCCAGCATTTCTGGACTTCAGCTCCCAGAATTCCTCAGCCAGCATTTCTAGACTTCAGCTCCCAGAATTCCCCAGCCAGCATTTCTGGACTTCAGCTCCCAGAATTCCTCAGCCAGCATTTCTAGACTTCAGCTCCCAGAATTCCTCAGCCAGCATTTCTGGACTTCAGCTCCCAGAATTCCCCAGCCAGCATTTCTGGACATTAACTCCGAGAATTCCCCAACCAGCATTTCTGGACTTCAGCTCCCAGAATTCCCCAGCCAGCATTTCTGGACTTCAGCTCCCAGAATTCCCCAGCCAGCATTTCTGGACTGCAGCTCCCAGAATTCCCCAGCCAGCATTTCTGGACTGCAGCTCCCAGAATTCCCCAGCCAGCATTTCTGGACTTCAGCTCCCAGAATTCCCCAGCCAGCATTTCTGGACTGCAGCTCCCAGAATTCCCCAGCCAGCATTTCTGGACTTCAGCTCCCAGAATTCCCCAGCCAGCATTTCTGGACTTCAACTCCCAGAATTCCCCAGCCAGCATTTCTGGACTTCAGCTCCCAGAATTCCTCAGCCAGCATTTCTGGACTTCAGCTCCCAGAATTCCTAGGGGAAATAGGCCTGTTTTTGCCCTCCTCGGGCTCCGGAGGCTCTATGGAGGCCGGAAATAGGCTCGTTTTCCACCTCCCGGGGCTCCATGCATCCCCTGCACTTACCTGGGATCCAAAACGGGCTGCGTGGGGACTCCAGGGCGGTGTGGGGCGGGGCCAGCCAGTTATTCGAACTACTGGTTCACCGAACCGGATGTGAAATTAACAGCCGGTTCGCTGGAACCGGTGCAAACCGGCTGAAGCCTCCCCCCCCCCCCCCCTTCCCCCGTAGGCAAAACTCAAATGTTTCACTTAGCCGCAGAAATGTTGGGGCTCAATTGTGGTCGTGACTGAAAGGCTTCCTGTATGCCCCCTTCTGTACCTGCCACCCCTTCCGAGAGTTGTGGTGGTGTGGAAAACGGCCTTTAGCTGTGTGTGTTCATTTCCAACCTCGATACGCTGCCTAGTCTAGTTTTTGACATCCAGCTTGGAGTAATGGGGTTAAGTACCAGACTGGAAACCGCCAGGCCCTGAGTTCTAGTCCTGCCTTGGGCACGCAGTCAGCCAGGTGCCCTTGGCCCTGTCCCTTCTGCAATGGCAAAAACCATTTTGGAAATCCTGCCAAGAAAACTACAGAGAGTTGTCCCAGGCCGTTGTTTTGACTCCACACTGACTCAGAGGCACATTATGCGCATCCCCCCCACCCCCCCCACTGTTCAACTTTGCTTCTCTGGTCTGCGCAAAGCGTGCATCTTTTCTCTCCTCCTGTTAATATGACCTAAAGCATCCCAAAGATGCTTTTCTCTTTTTTCCTCCCAAGAGGCAGCTGGACTTTCATTTTTTTTCTTTGAAGAGGTTTTGCTTCTCCTTCGAGAAGCTTCTTCAGCGCTGACTGGATGGTGGGAGAATGGAAGGATTGATACTCCTTGCGGACAGCTGGTCATTTGCATCCTTTTTAGAGAGTCATTGAGGCCACCTGGAGGTTTACCTGTACCCTCAGGGTCACCTGAGTGGTGCAAATGGGGGTGGAGCCGCCTTCTTGCACCACTCAGGTGACCCTGAGGGTACAGGTAAACCTCCAGGTGGCCTCAATGACTCTCTAAAAAGGATGCAGGGATGTCAAACTCCTATTTAATTGAGGGCCTTATCAGGATTGTGTTTGACTTAGGGGCGTGGCCAGGGTGGGCCTTCCTTCCTTCTCCTTTTTCCTTCCTTGCTCTCTTCCCATCTTCCCTTCTTTTTCTTTCCTCTTTCTTCTTTCCTGTCCCTTCTTGCACGCTCAAATGCAAACGGGGAAAAGTTTCGCCTTTTGTTTTCGTTTTCGCCGGCAGAGGCACCGCGGGCTGGTCCTTCGCGGTTTCCAGGGCAGCCCTGCAGGCCGGATCTAACCACCCCCACGGGCCAAATTTTGGATTCGGCCTGCGGGCCTTGAGTTTTGACACCCCTGGTGTAAGGTCTCCTGCTTGGGTGGGTGGGTTGGACTAGATGACCCACAAGGTCCCACCCCCCCACCCCCCGTTATTCTGTTAAATCGCAGCTTGCTTTATGTGGTCGTTGGTTCTTCTTTTACCGCGATTTGCATTGGTTTCTTTGAGGCTTAAACAGGGAGGTGTTTCCTTCAGGCCTACCTGGATTCCACAGGCCGGCGGTTCCAGGGGATGCCCTGTTTTGTGAACCGTGTTTGCCTTCTGAACAAAATCAAAGGCGATACAACTTCAGGGTTTTGCTGTCTCTGACTATCAGCCAGGAGCAATTTTATGCCATCTGGTGCTGGGAAAACACACCATATTTTATTTGGTCACTTTGGTCGCTCTGCCTTGGGGCTACCGTGGAACTCGGAGGGGGCTGCTCTTAACCAGTCCCACGGCCAGGAATGGATTCCCTTCTGTTAAACCTGTGGCTGGGAGAGTCACCAATCAGTGGACCAATCAATCAATCATCAGAATAGAGCTAGAAGGGACCTCGGAGGCCTTCTATACCAACCCCCCGCTCAAGCAAGAGTCCTGAAACCATTTGAGACAGCTGGCTGTTCAGTCTCTTGTTCAAAGCCTCCAGTGAAGGAGCACCCACAACTTCTGGTGGCAAGCTGTTCCACCGGTTAATTGTCCACACTGCCAGGAAGTTTCTCCTTAATTCCAGGTTGCTCCTCTCCTGGATCGGTTTCCATCCGTTGCTTCTTGTCCTGCCTTCTGGTGCTTTGGGGGAATAGCTTGACCCTCCTTTCTTCTTTGGGGCAGCCCCTCAAATACTGGAAGGCTGCTGTCATGTCCCTCCTGGTCCTTCTTTTCATTAAATTAAACATACCCAATTCCAGCAACCGTTCTTGATATGTTTTAGCCACTAGTCCCCTAATCGTCTTGATTTCTCTTCTCTGCATTCTTTTTAAGAGTCTCAGCATCTTTTTTGATACCATGCTGACCAAAACTGGATGCAGGTCCTCTAGTCCAGGGGTCTCCAACCGTGGCAACCTTAAGCCTGGAGGACTTCAACTCCCAGAATTCCCCAGCCAGCTTTGCTGGCTGGGGAATTCTGGGAGTTGAAGTCCTCCAGGCTTAAGGTTGCCAAGGTTGGAGACCCCTGCGTCTAGTCCATCAGGCAGGAAACCCTATCCCATTCCAGACATAAATAGTTGTCCAGTCTCTTCTTAAAAGCCTCCATCGGTGCAGCATCCACCACTTCTGGTGGCAAGCAGTTCCACCGGTTAATTGTCCTCCCCGTCAGGAAGTTCCTCCTTAGTTCTAGGTTGCTTCTCTCTTCGATTAGCATCCCATCGGTTGCTTCTTGCTCCGCCTTCTGGTGCTTTGGGGAATAAGACGATCCCCTTTCTTCTTTGGGGGCGGCCCCTCAAATCCTGGAAGGCTTCTATCCTGTCCTCTCTGGTCCTTCGTTTCTCTAGACTGGCCAACCCCAATTCCTGCAACCATTCTTCATATGCTTTGTGAGCATATGCCCCTCTTAAGGGGAAAAGGCCCTTCCTGACCATTGCAGCCTGCAATGGGACCTTTGGCCTCCACCCGTTGCTGCAGCCGGCAGGGCCAAAGGTTAGTGGCGATGGGGGGTTTCCTGCATCAAGGCAGGAAGAGCTACAGGTCCTGCAAGGTGTGATTCAGAAAATATATTTTTTTTCCCCAGAGGCACAAAAAAAACCCACCCACCCCCACCCTCTGTTCTTTCAAGGTTACATATTCATTTTGAAAAACGTAAGCGCTTCTCTCCAGCGTGTATTGTTGCTTTGACTCAAGCATCCTCTTCTGGAAAGCAAGAGGGCAGAGAGAAATTTTTCCCTCCCTTCTAAAGTTGCGCAACTTTTCGTTTGCTTCCAGGAAGACTAAAGATTGATTCCTGGATATCGTCGTGAAGCTGGCAATAGAGTCAGATAGTGAGGAGGTTGGGGAGGAACCTGGGCCAGCCCTGAGGAGGCTGAGGAAGGCTCGGACGTGGGCTCTGCGTCAGAGGCAGAGATGGGGCCAGGGCTGGCTGGCTGGCAGTCAGCAGCTGCCTTCGGAGTTGGAGAGCGGTGAGGCGGGGGAGCAGCCGGAGCCGGTTCCCAGCCTGCGCATACACAGAGCGGCCAAAGAACAATTAGGAACTCAGGTTCGACGCGGGAGTAAAGCCACAGGTAGACGGTGAGTGGCTCCTCCCCTAGGGATTAAAAGAGGAGCAAAAGGGGAGGGGGCTTTTGCAGGAACCGATTCCTTCGTTCCATCATTGTGAAGATCTGTCTGTGCATCTCAGAGATTCTCTGCTGAGCCCTTCCTTGTCAGCACTGCGTTTGGCAATAGTTACTTGGCAGCTCTCCAGGCTAGATAAGGTCTGTGCTCTCAAATTACACCCTTGAAAGACTGCTGGCCAGGCCTTTGGCTGAAGGTGAATGCAAAAAAAATTCACCTTCGTTTCATAAAAGGGGTTTTGCCGGGACAAAGAGTCTGCTTCGGGCTTTTGGGGGAAGCCGAGGTCAGAACAGATAACTGAGTCAGCGCGGGAGGTAGGTCGCCTTCTATTTCCAGAAGGCTTGAAAGCTCGAGGGAATTTTTCTTCTGTGGCGCTTGAAACCCGCCACTTTTAACGTGGCCTGTGCCGAAGGCCATTTTCCACCCCAGCTGGTCACTTTTGTCTCCTTGGCAGGAGTCTGTTGGCTGCCAGAATTGCGGGATGGATGTTGTGTGTCTTTACAAACAAACACGCACACACACACACAAAAACCTTAGCCGATTCAGGGGAAGCGTCCAGTCAGATGCAAAAATGGATTAGCGTGGAAGATCTGCCTCCTTGCAGCCAACTTTGGAATGCCTGCTAAGGAGAAGAATCCGGAGTCGCCTTGGAGGGGAGATGGGCGGCATAAAAATGGCAGCCAGTTCTCTACTTGCAACGCTTCATTTAGTGACCAAAGTTACAACGGCGCTGGTGGGGGGGAAAGGTGACTTACGCTCGCCCCCTTTTTCAGACTCATGACCATTGCAGCATCCCCCAGGGTCACGTGATTTGCATTTTGGGGGCTTGGCAGGCAACCGACTCACATTTACGACGGGCGCAGTGTTCCCCCCCCTGGGTTGGTCACCCTATCCCCCGCCCCTCTTTTGCGACCTTCCGACAAGCCAAGTGGATGGGGAAAGCCAGGCTCGCTTTATGACCGGGTGACTAAGAGCTGCAGCGATTGATTCCCTTAACAAACGTGGCGGGGAAAGTTGTGGGGCAAAACTCACGGAACCGATTCTTCACTTTGCTGCATAAACTTTGGGCTCATTTGCTGTTGTAATTAATTAATTAATTAAACATATTGATAAAGGAATGGCTTTCTTTATACCTTTTCTTTTTCTCTCTTTTTCTTTTTCTTTCTCTTTATTACTCTTTCTGTCTTTCTTTTTTCTTTCTCTTTGTCTTTCTCTTTCTCTCTTTCTCTCTTTTTCTTTCTTTCTCTTTTTGTCTTTCTCTTTGTCTCTCTCTACCTCTCTCTACCTCTCTTTCTCTTTCTCATTTCCAGCTTATCATGAACCTGCTGTCTGGCTGCTGAACCCAGCGTCCCCCCTGTTGCCATGACAACAGGTGATTGCTGCCACCTCCCCGGCTCGCTCTGTGACTGCCCGGGCAGTGCCACCTTGTCCAAGTCCGTGGAAGATTCGGACCTCGGGCGCCCCCAGTACGTCACCCAAGTCACGGCCAAGGACGGCCGACTGCTGTCGACCGTCATCAAAGCCCTGGGCACGCAGAGGTGAGGCCGCTTCAATCCTTGGTTACAGCGGGGAGAGGGAAGGGGGGGGCAGTTTGCCAGCCGGAGTCGGATGGGCACCTCGGATGATGCCGGGAAGTCCATGGGGAAGAAGCCGGATTCACTTAACAACAACAACAACAACCAGCGCTTTGCTTAACAACTGCAAAGTCGTAAAACGGGACAAAAACCTCACTTAAGAAATTCCTCCCTTAGCGATGTAAATTCTGGGCTCCGTTGTGGTCGTAAGTTGAGGTCAACCTTTACGTCGATTCCAAAAAACCACCTGCCCTAGGATGGGCTGTTTTGGCCAGTTGAAGGGTACAAACAGAAGAATTTAAGCAGCCCAATAAATTAAGGCGCCCAGCTGGAATTTGGGCTGGCTTCTTTTGGAATCGGCCGGAGGCTTTCAGCTTTTGGCAGCCCAGAGGCGAGAGTTTCCTCAAGCCAGGTTGCGGCACTCTGTTCTGACCCAGCTCCCCAAACACGACAAATCCTCCGAGGTGAACTCAAAAGATTCCTTTATTAGGAGTGCCGGCAGCCTCGGCAAAACATTTCTTAACGCAGGCTAACAAGTCCTTCCGGCGGGGGAGAGGACTGGTTGTCTGCCACACCTATTCCTCTCCGCCCCTTGCCTTTTATCCCCAGAGCTCAGCTAGCAGCGGTGTCTCTTCCGTCCCAAGGACCGGCCCATAGATTTCCCCTGCTCTCCTCTCCTCTCCCTTCTTTGCATCCGCTCATCCAGGCACTGGACCCGGCTGTTCCTCCTCTTCCGCATCAGCCAGCTCCAAACCTGGGGGCTGTTGACTCTCCACCTGAGGGCTGACGGGACGGCCCAGGCTCCGCCTCTGTCTGTCTCTCTCTCTGGCAGCTCCGTTCCCTTTTCCCCCTCGGAGCTCCCAGGCTGCCCGATGTTGACCCTGCCTCCCACTCTGCCTCCTCTGGTTTGGCTGCTGGGCGGGGGGGCTGGCGGCCGATAGGCCACAACGCACGCTTCCCAAAATGAACGGGAGGGCTCCATTTCCCCCGGAGAAATCCCCGTGGCGATCTTCTTACCTCAATCTCTGCCCCCGCTTTCCTAGTGATGGTCCGATCTGCCGAATCTGCCACGAAGGTGGGAACGGGGAGGGCTTGCTTTCGCCCTGCGACTGCACCGGCACCTTGGGCGCCGTCCACAAGAGCTGCCTGGAGAAGTGGCTGTCTTCCTCCAACACCAGCTACTGCGAGCTTTGCCACACGGAGTTCATGGTGGAAAGGCGGCCCCGGCCTCTGACGGAGGTGGGTGTGTCTCCCCCCCCCACTCCCCCTTGGCCCCTACCCAGAGGAAAAGCCTTTGGAAATGATGGAGGGGGGGGGTGTTCGTCATGTGGGTGTTTTGCCACTTGACCCATTTGGGGCCGACTTTCGACGGGTTGGAGGAATCGGTGCGGGCTTGTCACTTGGAAAGCCGGCAGCCCAGGTTCGAGACCCTGAGCGCCACGAGACAGGCTAAGCTCCCTTCCTCGCCCTCGGCTCCTTGCCTTACTAGCAATTCTTGGCGCGACCCATCGCAGTCTTCTTACGGGTGGCCTGAGGTGACCTTCAAGTGTCACCTCTCAAAGCAATGTCGGGCATGTGGAACCAGTCCTGAGCAGGACACATTGGCAGGAGGAGCCAGCTGAGTGTCAACTCATAAAATATTTCTGTGGTCTTTTTAGAGTCGCTAACAGAAAGGGAGGGGGGAGCAGCGCGGCAGCTTGGAAATCAAAAGTGCATTCCATAAATGTTTTCAAAGATAGTAACCAGGTGACCAAGTTTTTGCCGCGCAAAATTCTAACTGTAGAGCACGATTGATGACTCTGGGCTATGGAGGTGTCCCATTGGAGAATATGGATTACGATACACCCAGAGGGGTGGGGGGAAAACCAGGGTCAAGGGTGACAGTGTCTCAGAGTTGGCTACACCCAGGCAGTGCCGGCATGTTAACTCCCAATAAATCTTTTTGAAGTTTTGGAAGTTTGGCTCAAGACTCAGGATTTAATTGGGCTTAAGTGCCGGAGATTTGGCTGCTCACATTCTTCCTCCTACCCCACCCCCGCTTCCCCCTTTCAACTCTTCCCCTCCACCTGATGTTCTCCTTCCTCTCAACGTCTGCAGAAGACGTTCAGACGCTGGAAAGAGTGAAGAGCGGAGAGAAGAGCAGGAAAGAGAATTGGGGGCGCTAAAGGCTAAAACATGCGAAGTAAGAGTGGCAGGAATTGGGAATCTCTAGTCTAGTGAGAAGAAGGACCAGGGGGGACATGATATCAGCCTTCCAGTATTTGAGGGGCTGCCCCAAAGAAGAAAGGGGGTCAAGCTGTTCTCCAAAGCCCCTAAAGAGGCAGGACAAGAAGCAACAGATGGAAACTGGAGAGAAGCAATCTGGAACAAAGGAGAAACTTCCTCACTGTGAGGATAATAAACCAGTGGAACAGCTGGCCACCAGACATTGTAGGAGAGGCTCCATCCCTGGAGGTCTTTAAGAAGAGACTAGACAACCACTTGTCTGAAATGGGGTAGGGTCTCCTGCTTGAGCAGGGAGGGCTGGACTAGAAGACCTCCAAGGTCCCCTCCCAACTCTGTTATTTGATGTTCTCTTTGTCTTCCCGCTCCAGTGGCTCAAGCAGCCCGGACCCCGCAACGAGAAGCGGACGCTGTTCTGCGACATGGCCTGCTTCCTCTTCATCACCCCGCTGGCGGCCATCTCGGGCTGGCTCTGCCTGCGAGGCGCCCAGGACCACATGCAGTTCAACAGCCACCTGGAGGCCATCGGCCTCATCGCCCTGACCATCGCCCTCTTCACCATCTACGTCCTCTGGACACTGGTCAGTGCTCACGGGCTCGGCTGGCACCACCTCGTGGTTCCCGATGGCTGGCAGTTGCCCCCCTCGGGAAGGGCCTCGGCTTTCCCGCCTGCCATTCCGAAGAGTTCCCGGGAAGGAAGCGCCAAAGCGCCAGTCTTGGCTACACTGGGCGGTTACCCCTCTTTGGCCGGGGTGGGCGTCCTTTTCTTGCCGTGGTGGGGCAGCAAGGGTCAGAGCTGACGACGTCACAGGGGTCAGGAGAGAGATGAGGTCCAATTTCCTTGTTGTTTTTTGCTCGCTGGAAGGACGGTTGGCAGTTAAGACGCTGGGTTTGGCGGCTGGAAAAAGCCGGCAGCCCAGGTTCGAGACCCCGGGCGCCTTGAGAAGGGGCAAGCTCCCTTCCTCGCCCTCAGCTCCTGCCCACCTAACAATTCAAAAGCATGCAAAGGCGAGTAGATAAATAGGTAGCAATAGCACTTATATACTAAGCGGTTTACAGAGTCGGCCTCTTGACCCCCCCTCCCCCCCAACAATCTGGGTCTTCATTTTACCCACCTCGGAAGGATGGAAGGCTGAGTCAACCTTGAGCCGGTCAGGATTGAACTGTTGGTACTGAGCAGAATTAGCCTGCAATGCTCCATTCTAACCACTGTGCCACTACGGCCCTTCCTTCCTTCCTTCCTTCTTTCCTTCCTTCTTTCCTTCCTTCCTTCCTTCTCTTTCTTTGCCTTCCTTCCTTCCTTCCTTCCTTCTCTTTCTTTGCCTTCCTTCCTTCCTTCCTTCCTTCCTTCCTTCCTTCCTTCCTTCCTTCTCTTTCTTTTCCTTCTTTCCTTCCTTCCTTCCTTCCTTCCTTCCTTCCTTCCTTCCTTCCTTCTCTTTCTTTGCCTTCCTTCCTTCCTTCCTTCTCTTTCTTTGCTTCCTTCCTTCCTTCCTTCCTTCCTTCCTTCCTTCCTTCCTTCCTTCCTTCCTTCCTTCTCTTTCTTTGCCTTCCTTCCTTCCTTCCTTCCTTCTCTTTTTCTTTTCCTTCTTTCCTTCCTTCCTTCCTTCCTTCCTTCTCTTTCTTTTCCTTCCTTCCTTCCTTCCTTCTCTTTCTTTTCCTTCCTTCCTTCCTTCCTTCCTTCCTTCCTTCCTTCCTTCTCTTTCTTTTCCTTCCTTCCTTCCTTCCTTCCTTCCTTCCTTCTCTTTCTTTTCCTTCCTTCCTTCCTTCCTTCCTTCTCTTTCTTTCCTTCCTTCCTTCCTTCCTTCTCTTTCTTTTCCTTCCTTCCTTCCTTCCTTCCTTCCTTCCTTCCTTCCTTCCTTCTCTTTCTTTGCCTTCCTTCCTTCCTTCTCTTTCTTTGCCTTCCTTCCTTCCTTCCTTCTCTTTCTTTGCCTTCCTTCCTTCCTTCCTTCCTTCTCTTTCTTTTCCTTCCTTCCTTCCTTCCTTCTCTTTCTTTGCCTTCCTTCCTTCCTTCTCTTTCTTTGCCTTCCTTCCTTCCTTCCTTCTCTTTCTTTGCCTTCCTTCCTTCCTTCCTTCCTTCTCTTTCTTTCTTTTCCTTCCTTCCTTCCTTCCTTCCTTCCTTCTCTTTCTTTGCCTTCCTTCCTTCCTTCTCTTTCTTTGCCTTCCTTCCTTCCTTCCTTCTCTTTCTTTGCCTTCCTTCCTTCCTTCCTTTCTTTTCCTTCTTTCCTTCCTTCCTTCCTTCCTTCCTTCCTTCCTTCCTTCCTTCCTTCTCTTTCTTTCCTTCCTTCCTTCCTTCCTTCCTTCCTTCCTTCCTTCCTTCCTTCCTTCCTTCCTTTCTTTCTTTCCTTCCTTCCTTCCTTCCTTCCTTCCTTCCTTCCTTCTCTTTCTTTTCCTTCCTTCCTTCCTTCCTTCCTTCCTTCCTTCCTTCCTTCTCTTTCTTTTTTTCCTTCCTTCCTTCCTTCCTTCCTTCCTTCCTTCCTTCCTTCCTTCTCTTTCTTTGCCTTCCTTCCTTCCTTCCTTCCTTCCTTCCTTCCTTCCTTCCTTCCTTCCTTCCTTCCTTCCTTCCTTCCTTCCTTCTCTTTCTTCCTTCTTTCCTTCCTTCCTTCCTTCCTTCCTTCCTTCCTTCCTTCCTTCCTTCCTTCCTTCTCTTTCTTTTCCTTCCTTCCTTCCTTCCTTCTCTTCCTTCCTTCCTTCCTTCCTTCCTTCCTTCCTTCCTTCCCACTTAGCACTTAGACTTCTATAGCGCTTCATAATGCTTTTACAGCCCTCTCTAAGCAGTTTACAGAGTCAGCCTCTTGCCCCCCCCAACAATTTGGGTCCTCATTTTACCCACCTCGGAAGGATGGAAGGCTGAGTCAACCTTGAGCCTGGTGGGATTCGATCCGCCAAATTTCGCAGGCAGCCGGTAGTCAGCAGAAGTGGCCTGCAGTACTGCCCTCTAACCCCTGCACCACTGAGGTACCCGGTTTCCCCCAAAATAAGGCCTATCCAAAAAATAAGCCCTAGCATTGTTTTTCCGTATGCGCCTAATATAAGCCTTAACCCCCAAAAATAAGCCCTACTTAAGCGCCTGCGCAGAACGGCCCACCTATTCTGCCTGGTTGCCCACGGTACCTCTGAGAGGAGTTGAGGTGAAGGGGGTGGTGGAGCTGCCCCACCTCCTCCCCAGGGCCATCCACGCCTGACAACTGCCTTGCGGCTGCAGCATCGGCGTTTCGCTTGGCCTCTTGGCTCTGTTGCGGCCGCAAGCAAGCAAGAAGTGGGCCAGTGGCCACGTGGGGGGAACCTGGTGGATGGGGCTGCTGGAGCCGCCACCACGAGGCGAGGCAGGTGTGAGGACATGGGTGGCCTGGCCGCGGGGGCCCTGAGGTAAACCGGTGTGGGGCGCTTGGGGCAGCTCCACCCCCTCTGGCCTTGCGGTGGCCGTACCGTCATACCGTGTGGCCTCCTACCCTGCCGGGAGCAAGTAGAAATGGGCCTCCCATATGTGGGAAACAGATAAGATAGTGAGGTCCTGGTTAGTCTCTGAGCTTTGGTGGGAACATCATCCATGCCGAGGGGGGTCCTGGATAAATGACCGTTTTACGATCAAAATTTGGGTGCTTCGCAGTGTCCCCGGTGTGTGTGTGTGTGTGTGTGATGCAATCAATTTTTGTGGCCTTCCGACAGACCAAATCAATAGGAGGGAAGAGGGAAAAAACCCAGATTCACTTCACAGCCGGGTTACCCACTTAACCCCTGCATAGATTGGCCAAACGGCGGTGGTCAGAAAGGACGCAACGGGGTGGGGGAGGTGGGGAAACTCACTTCCATGCGGTCTCGCTCAGCAACTGCAAATTTTTGGGGCCGGGTTTGCGTGTCATAAGCCGAGGACTGCCTGTGCCAAAATCGGATCGGGGCGGGGATTACAAA
Source organism: Notechis scutatus (assembly GCF_049901735.1). Taxonomy (NCBI): domain Eukaryota; kingdom Metazoa; phylum Chordata; class Lepidosauria; order Squamata; family Elapidae; genus Notechis; species Notechis scutatus. The sequence continues at coordinate 243,161 of NW_028263147.1, forward strand.
CGCAGTTGCAAACCCCTGCCCCTCCCTCCCTCCCTCCCTCCCTGTGATAAAAATCAACCATTCAGGTATTCAGACAACGGGAGACCCGTGAACAATATAGATAAGAGCTTTATTATGAAGCTTTTGCAAGAGGGAATTCTGCTCATGGGCAGAAGACCTGGTTCCCAGGAGGGCTGGGATTTATATACAGGTTGAAATATACAGTTTGTGCGCCTTTCCTGGGTTCACAATCTATCCAGCTACATATTTCCCTATGCAGCACTCCTATTATTATTGTAGCATAACATCAGTTTCCTTAACCTGTTTACCCATTTCCATTTCCAGTAATCTCCATCATTAATTAAATTGAATTCTTTATTGTCATTGTACGTATATACACAGTACACATGCAACGAAATTCACAGAACACCCAGAGACCAGACTCAACACGCACACACACATGACAATCCCCAAACACACACCCCCACACCAAAATTCCCCGCCTCCTAAAAACACACAATCATCCACACAACAGACCAAGTAATACTGTCCAAAAGCTCACTTGATGGTGGCCCTTAAGTTCATCGTTAAGTGCCATTATAGCTCTGGGATAAAAGCTCTTCAGAAAACTCGTGTGGCCCGAGTTTTAATTGTTCTGTATCTTCTGCCAGAAGGCAACAGTTCACAGAGATTGTGAGCAGGATGGGAAGAGTCTCTGAGAATATTGTGCAACTTCCTCCAACAGCGAGATGCGAAGATGTCATCCAGGGCTGGTAGCTGGAGCTACGATGATATTCTGGGCCGTTTTAATGATTCTTTGTAGAGCCTTTTTTGTCCACTACAGAGCTACTCACATCCCATGCAAGAGTGCCATATGTCAGGACATTCCGGGGTAGTAGGGGAGAAGTAGATGCTGAGATAGATTGATCTTCCTGATCAGGAAGTACAGGCTCTTCTGTGCCTTCTTTACAAGCATGTTAGCATTCATGGTCCACGAGAGGTCCTCCGAGATGTAAATACCAACCCTCTCCAACTGCTCAGCATTCATGTACAATGGTAAATATACACCTCTCTTCCTCCTGAAGTCAATTATAAGTTCCTGAAGTCAATTATAAGTTCAATTAACATGACACTGGACAGCGTGACCCGCCAAATATATAACCTTTATACAAAACAATAGAGAATTCTCACGTAGCATTCCAGTAAATTATCTGAGGTTAACGCAGAAGTTTAAAAAGGGCATTACCGTTGCTTTATATTTTCACCAGGTATATTCCTACATATCACACTCACCTTATGCTTCCTTTGCTGTGTCTCACCCCCCAACCCCCCCCCCAACTCCCTTTTCGACCAGGTGTCGTTCCGCTACCATTGCCAGCTCTATTCCGAGTGGCGAAGGACCAACCAGAAAGTCCGGCTGATGATTCCTGACGCCAGGAACCCGTCTCCCGTCCCGCACTCCCTGCTCTCCACCAAGCTGCTGAAGAAGAAAGCCGACGAGACCACCGTGTGAGCCAAGCCGCGGAAGGGGAGGAAGAGGAGGAGGGCTTCTCACGAACGGTCCGCCAGGCCAGCCCTAAGGGAGCTTTTCCTGTCCGGCCTCCCCATCATCCTCTCCAAAAGACAACCAATTCCCGGGTGTGTGCAATGGGGCAGGGGACGCGGGAGTGCCCAGGGCACCCGCTGGCCCCTCTCCGCCCTCAAGGCCCAGTGGGGAGAGAGGGGAACACCTCTCCCTCCGTCCGTGTAACTATCTTATATTATTGGACCTTAATTATTGTTGTAATTATAATTTTTCTCAGTTTCGGCTGTTGTGTTCAGGGCCCTTCCTCCTCTTTTCTGGACATCACTGTGAAAGCAGGCGGGGTTTCCTTCCCCGGAAGGGCAGGGGTCCTGCCCTTCCTTCCATCCCAAGGGTCCAGCCCTTGTTCAGACACACGGGCGTGCAAAAAGCAACGTGCAAATCCGCTCGTCTTACTCCGGGAAGGAATGGAGTCTCTTTGGAACAAGAGTGAGGTGTCACCTCTACTGGCACCATGGCTCCTCTCTCTCCCTCCCTCTCTCTCTCTCTCTCCTTTCATATTTTTGCACTATAATGGGTGGGGATGGCGGCAGTGTTGTCTTTTTCCCCTCCTTAGTTCCTCAGTGATGTTGCTCTCCTTATCTAGGGCAGGGGTCTCCAAGCGTGGCCACATTAAGACTTGTGGGCTTCAACTCCCAGAACTCTGGGAGTTGAAGCCCACAAGTCTTAACGTGGCCAAGGTTGGACAGCCCTGACCTAGAGGACCCTGTGCTGTTGGGAATAACATCCCAGGAGGAGTTAAAAAAAGAAAAGAACCCCAACAGAAAACGGAACTGCCAGTGAACCGGAGGGTGTCCCTTTTTTTAAAAATAAATAAATAAATAAATGCTGTAAACCTTACAGAAACAACAGCCACGGGGCTCTTGCAATCTCAATATTTGCGCAAACGTTACGACATGCTGATTTGTCAACCGTAGCTGCTGGGTTTGGCTTCTCGCTTGATCGGGATAGCCTGGTGCACTGAACCGTAGCGGGACCCTTCCACCGGCCGGGTTCGTTCCTGCCGGCGTTTTTTGTGGGCCAGCATTTCCATCCGACTTTTGGGGGCGTGGAAAAAAAAAGAGGCGGTTTTGGTTCGGAGGCCGTCGCCCCGCAAGACTGGGCGACACCACACAGAACATAGAATCCGAGGGCTGGAATGGGGCCTCGGGGAGGTCATCTAGTCTAGGGATCTCCAACCATGATAATTTTAAGATTTGTGGACTTCAGCTCCCAGAATTCCCCAGTTTTGCTTTCCCGGCTGAGGGATTCTGGGAGTTGAAGTCCACAAGTCTTAAAGTTGCCAAGGTTGGAGATCCCTGATCTAGTCCAACCCCCCCTGCTCAAGCCAAGAGACCTTGTGGGATCCCAGTCAAATGGTTGTCCAGTCTTATTTTGGAAAACCTCCAGTGATGGAGTTACCCACCGCTCCAAGATAATCCATTGGTTAATTGTTCTCACTGTCAGAAAATTTGCCCTTACTTCTAGATTGGATCTCTCATAACACGTAGACCTATATACCGCTTCCCAGTGCTTTCCAGCCCTCTCTATGCAGTTACAGAGTTGACCTCTTGCACCCAATAATCCGGGTCCTCATTTTACCCACCTCGAAAGGATGGAAGGCTGAGTCCACTTTGAGCCGGTCAGAATTGAACTCCTGGCTGTGGGCAGAGTCAGCCTGCAATATTGCATTCTGACCACTGTGCATTGAAGGGAATGGAAGGGAAGGGAAGGGAATGGAAGGAAGGGAAGGGAAGGGAAGGGAAGGAAGGAAGGAAGGAAGGAAGGAAGGAAGGAAGGAAGGAAGGAAGGAAGGAAAGACCATAGCAATATATACTACTTTACAGTGCTTTTACAGCCCTCTCTAAGTGGTTTACAGAATCAGCCTCTTCCCCCAACAATCCGGATGCTCATTTTACCCACCTTGGAAGGATAGAAGGCTGAGTCAACCTTGAGCCAGCCAGGATCGAATTCCTGGCTATAGGCAGAGTCAGCCTGCAATGTTGCATTCTAACCACTGCATCAAGGAAGGAAGGACGGGCGGACAATAGCACTTAGCAATATATACTACTTCACAGTGCTTCTACCTCTAAGCTGTTTACAGAGTCAGCGTTTTGCCCCCAACAATCTGGGTCCTCCTTTTACCCACCTCAGAAGGATGGAAGGCTGAGCAGATCAGGATTGAACTCCTGGCTACGGGCAGAGTCAGCTTGCAATGCTGAATTCTCACCACTGCGCCAGCACGGCTCTTACAAGAGAAAGGAAGAGAAAGAAAAAGAGAAAGGACAGAGAGGAAAAAAGGGAAATAGATGGAGCAGGAGAAAAGAAGGGAAGGAAGGAGAGAGTAGAAGGAAGGTAAGAAAAGAAAGGTAGAAAGAAAAGTTTGAAGGAAGGAGAGGGAAGGAAGAAGGGAGAGTATAGCACTAGCACTTAGACTTATATACCGCTTTACAGCGTTGCAAGCAAGCAAAGCCTCATTCACCATATTGCAGGCAGCACGCAAAACCATACCCCCTCCAGTCCACAGAAAAACCCCTCTCCATAGAACCGGTCCCTGGTGCCCAAAAGATTGGGGGCCGCTGTCCTAGGACATAGGTGAAGGGAGGGGGAAAAAATGGTTCCAGAGGCAGTAATCAAAGCAAGGGACACGTCATTTCCATGGAAAGACAAAAGTCACCGCTTGGAGAGAAGCGAAGAAAACTGTCCCTTGATCCAGATCCAGAAGGGAAGATGGCACTTTTGAATGCCGTTTTGGTCTCGTGGTTAAGGCACCAGGCCAGAAGTCGAGATGGGGAGGGAGTCCTGGTGAACTATGGAAGCCAGCTGGGTAAACTTGGGCCAGTCCCACTCTCTCTTGCTCCCAGCCCTTGCCAACCTCTGGGGGCTGTTCCTGTGGAGAAAAGAGAAGGTGTGTTGAAGATGCTTGCCCCTTTGAGTATATAAATAATAGAATATAAATAATAAAGGTGGGATATGAATGAATGAACAAACAAACAAATGAATAGCAAGATTTCACATTTAGGCAGGAAAAACCAAAGGGGCAAGTATAGATTACACAAAACCTGGCTCAACAACAATTGTGAGAGGGACCTTGGAGTCCTATGGTATGGATGACCCTTCGAACATGTGCCAGCCGTGGGTGGCAGAATAGAACACAATCCTTGTTTGCATGGAATCAAAGGCATAGAATCAAAATCATGTGAAGTCTTAGTACCGCTTTATAAACTCCTTAGTAAAGCCACATCTGGAATAACTGCATCCAGTTTTGGTCACCACATTACAAAAAAGAAAGATGTTGAGATTTTGGGAAAAGTGCAAAGAAGAGCATCTAAGATGATTAAAGACAAAAACATATAAACATTTGTAAGAAATGGTATAGGGTCACCTGCTTGGGCGGGGGTGGCTGGGTGGGTTTTAGACTAGATGACCTACAAGGTCCCTTTCCAATTCTGTTAATCTGAAGAACAGTTGCAGGATTTGGGTATGGCTAGTTTAATGAAAAGAAGGAGGGGGGGGGGACATGATAGGAACCTTCCAGTATCTCAAGGGCTGCCCCAAAGAAGAGGGGGTCACCCTATTCTTCAAAGCCCCTGAAGGCAGGATGAGAAACAATAGATGGAAACTCATCCAAAAGAAAGGCAACCTGGAATTAAGGAGACACTTCCTAACATTGAGAACAATTAATCAGTGGAACAGCTGGCCTCCAGAAGTTGTGGGTGCTTCATCACTGGAGGCTTTTAAGAAGAGCCTGGATAACCATCTGTCTGAAATGGGATAGGGTCTCCTGCCTGAGCAAAGGGTTGGACTAGAAGACCTCCAAGGTCCCTTATTGTTCTCACTGCTGGGAAGTTTCTAATTAATTCCAGATTGCTTTGTCTCCTTGTTCAGTTTCCATCCATTATTCCTTGTCTGGCCTTCGGGGGCTTTAAAAAATAGCTTGACCCCTTCCTTCTCTCTGTGGCAGCCCCTCAAATATTGGAAGGTTGCTCTCCTGTCTCCCCTGGTCCTTTCTCTCCAGGCCCAGTTCCTGCAAATGTTCATCGTATGTTTGAGCCTCCACTCCCCTCATCATCTGCACTCTTTCCAAAGTCTCAACATCTGTTTATATATTTATATTTTTATAGTGTGGGGACCAAAAGTGGCTGAGGAATTCTGGGAGTTGAAGTCCACCTCTCCTTCCCGCCTAGAGAGACGGTAGTCAGGGATGCCTGCTGTCACTCAAGCGACATCAGAGTCGCCAACTTCCGGTGGCGTGCTGTGGCCTACTATTCGGCAGCTAAGGCAACGCTGACGTCATGGGGTGGGAGAAAAGGGCGGTGCTTAGAGACGTGGCTCCCGGGCGTCGTTCCCCCCGCCTTTTCTTCATACCTCACCTTCCTTTCTCATTGGTCCGCCTATGAGGCGATTAAAAAAACAAAAAAACGGGAGGGCTGGGCGTCGCCGACGCAGGCGCAGTAGGTGCTCGCGAGCTCGCTTGAGAAGGAAATGGCGGCGGTCGTTTCGGGCTCAGTGTCGGCGGCGGGTTTGGAAGGCGGCCCCAAAATGGCGGAGAGCGGAGTCGTTCCCGGAGGCGGCTTGGGCTCGGGAGGGCCGGCGAACGGGGCGGGCAACGGCATCGCCGTCGGAGGCCCCAAGAGGTGCGTGTTTGGGCGGAGAGAGAATGCGGGGGGGGGGGGGGGTGGGGGAGCAGACGACAGGCAGGCAGGCCTCGTCGTCGTCTCAGTGCGCATGCGCGGCAGCGCCTAAGGCGCCTTTTTCGGCCGCTCAGCTTCTCTTTTAGCGGGGGAGGATGGGAGATGTAGTCCCGGCGGGATGGGTCGGGAAGAGGAAGGGAAAGGCCGATTCATCCCGGCGAGGATGTGGGAGGCCGCTTTTACCCTCAAGACGGAGTCGTCCTCAGCTGGTCCTCGACTTACGACGGCTCGCTTAGTGACCGAAGTTAGAGCGGCGATGCAGAGAAAAAAAATCCCGACAACCACCACCCGACTTTGTGGCCCCTATTTCACGCTTACAACGGTTTTACAGCATTTCCCCCCATGTAATAAAAAAAAAACCCTACGCTTGGCAGCTGTCATGTACTTATGACGGTCGCCCTGTCTTGGGGGGGGGGGTGTCACGTGATCCCCCCTTCTTAATTTGCCACCTTCTGACAAGCCGAGTCAATGGAGGAAGCCCGGATTTGTTTCGTGACCGGCTGACTCGCTTAACAACGGTGGCAGGAGAAACTTTGTGGAATGGGGCAAAACTCGCTTAGCAACGCCAATTCTGCCCTCGATTGGCGTCGTAAGTCGAGGGCTTCCTGGATTCCTTTACAGGAAGCGGAGTGGAAGCTGGGAAACCCCATTCAAGGGAGGGCCAGCTCACTAGCTTAAACGTGCTTGGGATGAACACACACGTCCATTGTCCAACAACAACAACAACAAAAGTTAAAAAAATTAAAATAAATTCAAAATTAATACATTGAAAAGAAAACAAACACCGAAAAGGCAAACTCGATGGGCCACAGGGTCTTTTTCTGTGTTTCTAAACCACTGAATCAATCTCTGGATTGATGGATGAGAAGCGAAATGTCTTCAAAGGAGAACCAGAAAGTCTCAGTTGCCTCTTGAAAAAAAAAAGCATCTTTGCAACAGGATCAATCATAAAATTCAATTGGCAGAATTATTGAAAAGTGTAAAAAGAAAGATGTAGCGTCCCTTAAAGTCTCTTCTCTGTTATAAGGGAAAAGGTGCACCTGAAAGGTGTGTTTCAGTGCTGTTATTGGAAGAAGAAGAAAAGAAGTGAAACCAGGTTAAATAGCAATAGTAACTGTGAGAGGGATGTTGGAGTCTTAGTGCACAATCAGCTAAATAGGAACCAGCTGTGTGCAGCAGCAGCCAAAAAAGCTAATGCAATCCTAAATTGCATTAACAGAAAAATTCAGGATCAAGGAAGGTACTAATACCACTCTATAAAGCCTTAGTAAGGCCACACCTAGAGTCCTGCATCCAGTTTTGGTCACCACACTATAAAAAAGATGAGACTTTAGAAAAAGTGCAGAGAAGAGCAACCAGGATGATGAGGGGACTAGAGGCTGAAACATACAACGAACGGTTGCAGGAACTGGGCTTGGCTAGTCTAGGGAAGAGAAGGACCAGGAGAGACATGATAGCAGTCTTCCAATATTTGAGGGGCTGCCACAGAGAGGAGGAAGGGGTCAAGCTATTTTCTGAAGCTCTTGTAGGCCAGACAAGGAACAATGGATGGAAACTCAACAAGGAGAGAGGAAACAACCTGGAAACGAGAAACTTTCTGACAGTGAGAACAATCAACCCATAGAAGAGAAGTTGCCTTCAGAAGTTGTGGGAGCTTCATCCCTGGAAGCTTTCAAGAAGAGACTGGACTGCCCTCTGTCATAAATGGTGTAGGGTCTCCTTGGGTGGGGGGTTGGACACTAGATGACCTACAAGGTCCCTTCAAACTCTGTTAATCTGTTAAAAAGCGTAAGTTTACGCATTGGTCCCTTTTTAAATCTAGTTCCTGGTGGATTTTAATGCTTTAATTCTTAATGTTGCAGGGTTTCAATGTTACTGTTTTGCAGTGTACTTTTATATTGTAAAGCTGTCCAGAGTCACTTGGCATATAAGGTTAATAAACTAGTAATAAATAGAAGTGGATATTTGGAACTTGGAGACGAACCGTGACATCCTTGGTGTTCTGTAAGCTTGGTGGTTTTCTTGCAGATGTTTCATTATTCGTAGATCTTGTACTCTCAAATTGCAAATGGAGACGTGGGTACTCTATTTTTCTTATCTTCATTTTTAAGTGCTTTGGTTTTATTGTATTGCGAACAGTTGCTGGGGTGCATCCACAGTTTCGTTGTACTTGTACAATGACAATAACATTCTTCTAATTCTAATTACCTGACTAAGTAACATCATCAAGGCTATGATGCTAAGCTAGACAAGCACTGATGATGTTATCTAGTTTGGAAATGAAACAACTTGCAAGACAACTGAAGAAGCTTCTCAGATGAGAAGTTAAACATCTTCAAGGAAAAATCAAGAAAGTCCAGTTGCCTCTTGGGGGGGAAAAAAGCACCTTTGGGACAGCCTGGATGATGGAGAACCTCCACAGATAACTGCAAGAAAACCACCAATCTCGGAGAGCACCAAGGACCCTGCAATAAATAAATAAATTTCCATCAGATTGGTTTGTGCATGTGCATATTGGAACACGGTTGTTTCTTAAATTGGACATTCTGTTGCACGTGAGCTGTAAAATGGGCGACTGTAATCTTGCCATAAAGAATGAAAGAGTCTGCAAACTGGGAGCAGTTCGAGATTGCCCCTGCTGAGTTAATGTGACTGCACTGGATTGTGATTTGTCGGTTTACACACTGCGCAATTGCTGTGATTTTGAGTACAATGAACCAGGCTATCGTGTCTTGTTAGAATCTAGGTTTAGTGCAGGGGTGTCAATCTCTATTTCATTGAGGGCTGTATCAGGGTTGTGTTTGACCTGGTGGGGAGGGCATGATTGAGGGTGTGGCTATGGTGAGTGTGGCCACACTGAGTACACTCGTGTCGGGGGCACCTGTGCTGGTCAACCCTGGGACCCTCCCTCACTCTCATTACCATCTTCCTTCCTTCCTTCCCCCTCTTTCCTGCTTTTTCCTTCCTTGCTCTCCCATCTTCCCTTTTTCTTTGACTTTCTTCTTTCTCTTTTCCTGTACCTTCTTGCATGCTCAAATACAAAAGGGGAAACGTTTCTCCTTTTGTTTTTAGTTTGTTTTGCTAGCCCTCAGCCAGCAAAAATGGAGCCCAGGGGGCTGTGTGCGCCCCCTGTTCTGCAGCCATCTGCCAGAAAAAATGGAGGGGTGGGGGCACCGCGGGCTGGTCCTTTGCTGTTTCCAGGCTGGCCCTATGGGCCAGATCTTTGGGCCAGATCCGGCCCGCAGGCCTTGAGTTTGACAACTCTGGTTTCGTGTCACATTGCTTGGCCAAGCATGTCATGTGGCTGTTCCTAGCTAGGCTTCCAGAGTTAACGTTGGACCTGGTTTTGAGTAGGGGTCTGACTCGGTCTTCTCCCTTTCCCTGTTTGCAGTGAAGGCGAATGGCCCAGCCAGACCGAGAAAAGGAAAGAAAGAAATGCCAAGAGGGGCGGAGGGAGTCGCTTTGAGCCGTACCCCAGCCCTTCTTCGAAAAGATACCGAGCCTTCATCACCAACATCCCCTTCGACGTCAAGTGGCAGTACCTGAAGGACCTGGTCAAAGAGAAAGGTACACGGCTTGGGCCCGACTGCCGGACCTCTGCCCTCTTTCCTCATGACCTCTTTTTTTTTCCCCCTTTTTATCCAGCAGACGCGGAATGGGTCGGAAGTGGTTTGGGTAGGAGCCGTGGCCAAGTATGTTGAGCCCCGAAGGTTTTCTGAGGGCAGGCAGGCGCTTCTGGCGTTGCATGCTGGCTAGCGGCTGTGCCCTGGCAGGATACATCTTTGGTGTGCAGGTGTTTGGCACAAAAGCGCCTTTGGGCTCTTGGGAGGAGAGCAGAGGCGGATCGTCAAGAGGCTTAGATTGAGGGGTTTTTGGTTCTCTCTTTTTTTTAAAATCAGAATCCCTCTGAAAGCCTTCCTGGATCGACGATCCAATTTCCATGGAGGGGGAGAGAGCAGCAGTCTTCCTCGTTGACGAAATCTTGCTTGTTGGTTGAATATCTAAGCTTGTTTTAAGAGTGAGCTCAAGAAAAGATGGCTTCAATGCAGCCCCAGGCCTGGTAAATTCGCAAAGGGAGCGAACGCCCTGCAGTTCCTTAGTTTTCTTCGGTCAAAGCTCCTGCTGAGCCTGCTTCAGAAATCCAAGGCAGGCAGGCATTTGGCCAGCCCGTCATGTTGTAAACTGGTAATTTACCTCGTGGTAACCTTGCGGGCAGGGTGGGGGCAACGCTAAATCAAAATCAGCACGACTGGAGCCGTTGCTTGTCCCGATTCATTTTGTAGTGGGAAAGGAAGGCCGGTTGCAATCTTGGCGGAGCCTCTCTTAAAACACTTAAAAACCTGGACAACAAGGGCCTTTGGATTATTGTGCTTAGGGCCCAAGGTGTACCTGTGGCTTAAAGTGGAGGAAAGATGGCTGACAGGAATGGTGAGCCCAAGGCAAGCAAATGCAATGCCTGGCCCCTCCTAGGGGTGTGTGGGCCATTCATAATTAAGCGTATAACCCCCCCCCCCTCCAGGGGGGGAGGACGTTGATAGCACCAGAAAGCGCAGCATCATCACTCCTGAGAAATTGGACTTCCAGTTCTCTCCTCCTAGCTCTAGCTTGATTCACATGAATTGATGAATGGAAGGTTGCTTTGGGGCATGCCAGTTCTCTTAACGCTGCGTGAGAAATCTTGGTGAAAAGGAGCACCTTCTTCGCGCATAGAAGTGTCACCCCTTCCAGTACGATGTCAAACTTGGCCAGGTGTTTTCTGGTCTTTTTTTTTTCCCCTTCTTCCAGTTCACAACCCCATCCCACTGGATGCCAACTTTCCAACGGGAGGGTTGTTCCCTCTGTTCTCCTACTCCAGAGGTTTTCCCCTGCGGGATAGTCCCCAGGAGGAAAATGGGAGAAAGGGCTTCCTTCTCTCTGCCGAGAGCTTAGCGGTTCTGACGTTCTCGGAGTTTGTGACGACAGCTCAGGTTGGCGTAACCGGCACCTCTACGGAGCTGTTTTCTTCCAGCCTTCTTTGGAAACAAACTGAAATCTCAATTGTCCTTTGATGGCAGTCCCAGTAGTTCCAAGAATCCCACATTGCGGTTCTAAAGATGGCTAGCCATTGCTGGGCGTTGTCTCCAAGCAACCCAGGGCCTTGGGTTTCAGGTATGGCGCAGCAGTTCAATGCTGAAGGGTTACCGACTGCTCTTCCACCCCTCAAGGATTGTGGGAGCATTCAAGCCCCCGCAGTAATAATCCTACTGCAGAGGTGCCTGTAAGTATGCGGCTGAGGAGACTTCAGTGTTGTGGTCTGTTCAGATCTCGCACGGGTGTGTGTATGGATGCCTGCCTTGAAATGTTCAATTGTGGCCTCTCCCCTCGGTGAAAGGCGAAATTCTAGTCTGATCATCGGTTGGTGAAAACTTCCAAGTTACAGGTGTGCAGCATATTTGTTTTATTTGTTTTTTCCCCACTTTTCAAACTTTACACCGGTGTCCCTCGATGTTTTCCCAGCCCGCCAAATTAAGGTGATATTCATTGCTAAAATCTTTGGACACAATGGGTGCCGGTCGTTTCGTGGAAAAAACCCAACAACATTCACCAGACGGCAGACCAGAATAATCTGTTTGAAGAACCCACACAGTTCAGATTATTTCTCACAAAAACTAAAAATTCAGCATTTCTTAGGGCAGGGTGCAATTTGTTGCTTTTAAGGTCTTTATTATGCTCCAGTCTGGATAGATACTTCAGCCAAGGGTATTTTATTTATGGCACCTAACTGCCCATCTTCTAACCAACTCTGGGCAACTCCCAATCAGAGTGGTAGCCAGTGTCTCAAAGCCCCCCAAAACTTGTAGACCAGGGGTGTCAAACTCAGTGTCATTGAGGGCTGCATCAGGGTTGTCTTTGACCTCGGGGGGGCGGGGGTGACATGGACAGGGTGGGCGTGGCCTGCTCAACGTCCCCCATCAAGGCTCCGTTTTCAGCCACAATGGCCTCCTGCAGCAGCCCTCTGCCAGCAAAACCGAGATCGGAGACACCACACACGGCCCACCCGGGGTCCGTTTTCACTGGCAGAGAGTTTCAGGAGGCCATTGCGGCCCCAAACGGAGCCTGGGGGGACCACGTGTGGCTCTCCTGAGCTCTCTTTTTGCTGGCAGAGGCGCCATGGGCTGGTCCTTCGCTGTTTCCAGTGTGGGCCCCTGGGCCAGATCTAAGTACCCCATAGGCCAGATTTGGGCCCCGAGCCTTGAGTTTGACACCCCTGTTCTAGAAGGTGTATATCGTATTCTTATATCTTCTCGCTTCTCCTACTTTGAACTCCTTTGTGGTTTGTAGTCATCGTGTCTGCATTTTCAGATTGCAGCATCCCTGTGGTCACAAGGATTGCAGCTTGCCACTTATCCCCTGCTGGCTTCTCCGAAAAGGAGGGTCAACGGAGAAGCCGGCTGGTGATCCCAAATGGGGACCCCATGAGGTCACCCCTAATGGCTGGAGGAGATTGGCTTAAGCGATGGAACGTCTGCAACGGTTGCAACACGTTGCTTTAGGAACACACGCACAGTTGTGAGGTGCCAGTTACTGTCACTACACAAAGGGCTACCTGTAAATGCGTTATGACTTATGACCACAACGGAGCCCAACATTTCTGACTGCTAAGCGAGGCACTTAAGTGAGTTTTGCCCCCTTTCACAATCTTCCTTGCCAAAACTGGTAAGTGAATCCCCGGATTGGTTAAGTTAGTAACGAGTGCTTTTTTTTTTTTTCAAGAGGCAACTTGGGCTTCCTTGTTTTTTTTTTTGAAGACTTTTCGCTTCTCATCCAAGAAGCTTCTTCAGCTCTGTAACGTGGTTGTTAAGTGAGTCGGGCTTCCTCCTTGACTTCAATTAGCAGACTGTCACAAAAGGGGATCACTTGACCCCAGGACACTGCAACTGTAGTAGCACTTACACACCACTTCACGGTGCTTTACAGCCCCTCCCTCTCTAAGGGGTTCACGGAGTCATAAATATGAGTCAGTTGCCAAGCACCTGAATTCTGATCACCTGACCACAGGATGCTGCAACGTTGAAGTGCGAAAAACGATCCTATGTCACTTTTTTTCCGTGCTGTTGTAACTTTTGAACGGTTCGCTAAACGAACTGAACGGAATTTTGATGCCCAGTAGATTAGAAAGGAGAATAAGACATAAAATAAGTTTTAAATGTTTTCATGATCGAACAACAATCTCATTAGGGCATCCTGGGTGCACACCAGGCTTCTTCCTTGAGGCAGGAGAGACATCTGTTAAATCAGGCTGGCAGTATGAACTAGAAGGGGGTGGGGGGGAAGGAAATTTCTCCCTGTGGGTTCTTCCCACTGTGTTCCAACCTCGAGGCGGCATCAGCCGGCCGATTCAATCGGGCAGGACAATGTCAAGGGCTCCGGTGCCGCCACCCATGTGCTGCCCACCCGTAATGCCGAGTTGCGGCTGCTTAGCCAACGGAGGAGTGTTCCCGGGCTTTTTCTAATAAGGCAGAGGCTCCACATATGGTTGCTGACGACTGTTCTAAATCCCCCTTGTTTTCTTGGCTTTTTCCCTTGGTCTATGTACCGTCTGGAATCTCATTTGTAGTTGGTGAGGTAACATACGTGGAGCTCTTAATGGACGCTGAAGGAAAGTCAAGGGTAAGTCTCTGAGAGCATTTCTTCCGTGGATTTTTAACTACATGACAAAATGTGTGTGATGGCGGCGTGGAAACCCCTCCCCTCCCCAACGAGGTTGGGCCAGGGGCAGCGTGTATGTGGTAGAGTGGTTCTCTCGTTGGCAGTGGGTTTGGGGGTGGGGGGGTGGGAGGGAAGGAGGGAGGGAGGAGGAAAGGGGTCTGCTTAGACCCAGCAGCACCCTTTGCCGTTGCTGCTGCTGCTACCGCCGCCGTGCTCCTTGGTGTTTGGCTGTGTCTGACTTAAGCATGGATCCTTACTGGCATTATCAATGTCCCACCTTTAGCTTAAATGTCTCCGTGTGGTTCTTGTGGCCGGCCTTTCGTAAGCTCGGTGTGGAAGCGAGGTTGTATCCATGTCAGAACTCTCTATGGCCGTCCGTGTCTTAAATGTTCAGACCGAACGTAGCTGTTGGTGGGGCCTCGTCAGCGCAGAGGGGAGGCTCTTGACGCACCTTCCCCAAAGGCCGCTGGTGGAGGAGAGAGAGAGAGAGAGAAAGAGAGGGAGAGAGAGAGAGAGAGAGCAGGTGTTGGCTGGCCTAGAGGCACGTCGGACTTCGCAGAGTCGAGGGGTTCCGAGAGAAACTGGCATCTGTCCTGCCAATCATGGCTTACTGCGTCCCCTCCCATCCCGTCCCCCCACTCCTGGCCATGTAGGCTTAGTGTCCGGCGCTCAGGCGAACAGCAGTTGTGCTGTTGTTCAAACGGCAGCCTGGACCTCGCGGGCATGATCCCAAAGCAGCACCCTCGGAAGTAATTTGAATATCCTAAGATCCAGTGGAAGAGAAGATAATCTGAAACGATTGTCCTGCGCTGAACTCTTGACTGACTTTTGTTTTTCTGTTCCCTTTGCCTTCCCAACCCTGTTTTTTGTTTGCATTTACCTGCCTGATTCTCCACTTCGGCATCGTCAGGGCTGCGCGTAAGTAGAAGTGCCTCCCTCCCACCCCTCCTTTTCCCCGAACTGGGGCTGGAACCGGGGGCCGGTTAGCCCTGGAGAGACTCACCCCTCCTCGCCTCGTGTCTTTCGGCCTGCAGGGTGGTTGAATTCAAGATGGAAGAGAGCATGAAAAAAGCCGTGGAGGTGCTGAACAAGCACAGCCTCAGTGGGAGACCCCTGAAGGTGAAGGAGGTAAGCTTGGAGCTAGGCCACCCCAATGGGAGCAGCATCTGAGATCAAAACAATAGCCTGAAATTCAGGTAATCCTCGGACTTAACAACCAGAATGAATGCTAAAAGCGAGTTTGATCCTATTTTGCCACCGTCGTTAAGTAAATCCGGCCTCCCCCATCGACTCCTCTTGTCAGAAGGTCGCACAAGGGGATCACATGGTTGATCCCTGAATTACTGCAACCGTCATGTGAGTGAGTCAGCTGCCAAGCGTCAGAATGTAAATCACATGACCACGGGGATGCTGCAACAGTTGTGTAAGGGTGAGAAATAGCCACAAGTCATCTTTTTTTTCCCCTCCCCAGTGCTGTTGTAAGTTCAGATGGTCACTAATGGCTGTAAGTCGAGGAATACCTGTCTGTATTATTCTCTTTCCTGCAGAGGGAGATAATCTCATATTTTTGCGTTCAGAAATGCAAAGGTGATTTTGTTTTATTTTTATCATGTTTTGTGACGTGAAGAAGAATGGATTTGCATTTAATTTTCTTGTTGGGTGGAAAAAGCAGTTTTCCTTTCCTTTGCTCCCTCTGGAAGTCTGTAGCGATTCTCAGCCATCCAGGTCACGGTTGTCCCAAAGGTGTGCTTTTTCAGGAGGCCACTGGACTTCGTTTTTTTTCTTTTGAAGACATTTCGCTTCTCCTCTAAGAAGCTTCTTCAGTTCTGCCTGGAAGGGAATGGAAGGATTTTGGTAGGTCATTTGCTCGCTTTCTGAGGGTCCTTGAGGCCACCTGGAGGTTTGTCTGTGTCCTCAGGGTCACCTGAGTAGGAGCTAGGAGCACCACTCAGGTGCTCCTGAGGACAGAGACAAATCTGCAAGCGGCCTCAACGACTCTCTAAAAAGGATGCAAATGACCAGCTTTGTCTGCAAGGGGTATAAATCCTTCCCTTCCCCACCATCCAGTCAGAGCTGAAGAAGCTTCTTGGAGGAGAAACAAAACATCTTCAAAAGAAAAAACCAGAAAGTCCAGTTGCCTCCCGAAAAAAAAAAGCACCTTTGGGACAATTTTGCTCCCGCTGGAAAGCTAACGAGCGAAGCATCTCAACTTTTGGGGTGAAAAGGGGTGAAAAGAAGACTCAGTGTCCTGTCCTTGTAGTTGGAAGCCTGTAGTTGGGTTCATTTTATGACTCGTGAGTCGCCTAATAACCACACGATTTGCTTAAACGACCCTGGTGGAAAAATACTTGTAAGGTCGGGTCCGATCACGTGATGCCTTGCTTAGCGACCGAAATTCTGGTCATGGTGGACATACTTCAAGGACTGCCAGCACAGGAGACCAGGCTCTACAAGAAGCATCCCCGCTCGGAATCTTAAGTCACCTTCATTGCTTGATCAAACGAGTTTAAGATTATAAAACGTTGGCAAATTTTTCTTGGTTGTTACTTGCGTGTTGAATGGGAGGGGGCCTCCGAAGCAAACCTCGCAGGCTAAAGAATTGGTGGTGGTGGGCTTTCTGTATGCCCCCCCCCCCCAAGAACTGTCTTGTCTTCCTCCCTGTTTTAGGATCCCGACGGCGAGCATGTTCGAAGAGCTGTGCAGAAGGCCATGGCGGCCTCTGGGAGCGGGATGGGCCTCAGCCCTGGCGCAGGCGGGCCTGGCATGATTAACATCCCGCCCAGCATTCTCAATAACCCCAATATCCCTAACGAGATCATCCATGCCCTGCAGGCCGGCCGCCTGGGCAGCACCGTTTTCGTGGCCAATGTAAGTCGCCCCCCTTCCTGGGGCTTTGTGTTCAGAATTTGGTCCTTGGATCCGGAAGGAAAATCGGGGTTGTTTTTTGTTTTTTTTTTCTTGGTCTCTGTGGCAGGGATGAAATTGGTCCCGTCTGTAGCAAAATAGTATACGTGGTCCTAAGCTATTGTTTAGTTTATTCACAGTTGTAAGGTATAAACCACGGTTTTACAGGCCGTTATTTGGGAGGGGCTGCATAACTCCTGCTTCTCTCTCTCTCTCTTATCTGGATCCCTGGAAATCTGGGTTCAGGCTCTGGTTTGCGTCAGGCTAAGCCCCAGGACGACATAAACTGATCCAGCCAAAGAGCATTTCTTCATTCGCTTATATGGCCTTAGACAGAATCTTGCCAGACTTAACACGCGGTTTGACCTGATCCGCGGTTTCCCCATGGACCACTTCAAGATGGATGGACTTTTAACTCCCAGAATTCCCCAGCCTGTCAGTCCGCCCATCTTAAAGTCACCCTAATGGGTGACTTTTGGCAGGGAGGGGAGGGCACATCCCATCCTTGGCGTTCGGTGCTGCTTAAATAAACCCGTGTCCCAGACAAAGCAGCTAATCCCCGTGGTGTGGCGTTCCTGAGGTGCGACCCAGGTTGGCCGCCGTCTTTTAAAAGATCCGGCGTTAACGTTTCACCGTTGCTCCTCGCTCGTCTCCTCCCGTCTCTTCAAGCTGGATTACAAGGTTGGCTGGAAGAAGCTGAAGGAAGTTTTTGGCATGGCCGGCGTGGTTGTCCGAGCAGACATCTTGGAAGACAAAGACGGGAAGAGCCGGGGGATCGGCACAGTCACCTTCGAGCAAGCCATCGAGGCTGTCCAGGCTATCTGTATCCTTGGTTTGGACTGGACTAAGGTTCGGGTGTCTTTGGGATAGAACGAATTGAGTGGGTCACCTGCAGAAGGGAGTTGGGTTCAGCCTTCCTGGAGAGGCTGGTTTGGAATTGCTGGCAACTGCCCCTAACCATCAGTTGATGGGTAAGTGGAGGTTGCAGGAGCCGACGCAAACACCTCTCAATCCTCCTGCCCGTTGTGGGGAGACCTGTGTCCCGATTGGTTCCAACTCCCTGCTGGAAGAGCCACAGCCCTTAGACTTATATACCACTTCCCAGTGCTTTACAGCCTTCTCTAAGTGGTTTACAGAGTCAGCGCCCCAAAATAATCTGGGTCCTCCTTTTACCAACCTTGGAAGGATAGAAGGCTGAGTCCGCATTGAGCTGGTCAGGATCAAAACTGCTGGCAGTGAGTAGTGAGTTAGCCTGCAATACTGCCTTCTGAGAATATCCTCTGGCTGAATAATAACTCCGCGTTGGCGACAGGAAGGGCATCCGGCCAGTAAATGCTCAGCTCCATACAGTGCCTGCAAGGGGTTACGGGGTCCTTAAAAGAGGATGATGGCATGTCAGCAGGCTGTCACCAGCTGCATCTTCTGCCAAAACAAGAATTTTTCTCCTCTTGAACCGAAGCCCCCATGAGATCAGCTGCGATGCTTAAAAAAAAAAAGAAATGTTTTCCTCTCGCTCCCCGGTGCCTCTCTTGGGAGTGGATGAAAACATAACACGAAGGAGAGGTTCTCGCGGGCATTTCCTAGAAAGGGGAAGAGAATCTGAGGGGCACACAAAAGGTGTTGCGCTGCTGCTTTTGCGAGTCTCCGTCGGACCAACGTATGACCGGAAGGCCTTGACTCAACTCCTAGCTATGTTCAACGGGCAGCTGCTCTTTGACAGGCCGATGCACGTCAAGATGGTAAGCAAGGCAAGGTGGCCTACACCCCACCCCCTCCTGGTCTCTCCCTTCTCCACCCAACATTCAGCTTCTCTTTTAATGTTTCAGGACGAACGGGCTTTGCCAAAAGGGGATTTCTTCCCTCCGGAGCGGCCCCAGCAACTTCCTCGTAAGTCCTCAGAGCTGGCTAGGGAAGTGGCCCCTGGTGTTCTGACCCACCTCCCCAAACACGACAAACCCTCTGTAGTTGGAGCAATGATGCCTTTATTAGGAGCGCCACCAGAAATTCTCTCTCTCTCACCGCAGGCTAACCAGTCTGTCCGGCAGGGAGATGAATAGTTGTCTGCCACATCTGTTCATCTCCGTCCCCTGCCTTTTATCCCCCAGAGCCAGGGTGGGGCTTCGCCAGCAGCAGTGCCTCTTCCATCCCAAGGACCGGCCCATAGATTTCCACTGCTCTCCTCTCCTTTTATCCCCCAGAGTCAGGGTGGGGCTTCGCAGCAGCAGTGGCTCTTCCATCCCAAGGACCGGCCCATAGATTTCCACTGCTCTCCTCTCCTTTTATCCCCCAGAGTCAGGGTGGGGCTTCGCTAGCAGCAGTGCCTCTTCCATCCCAAGGACCGGCCCATAGATTTCCACTGCTCTCCTCTCCTTTTATCCCCCAGAGTCAGGGTGGGGCTTCGCTAGCAGCAGTGCCTCTTCCATCCCAAGGACCGGCCCATAGATTTCCACTGCTCTCCTCTCCTTTTATCCCCCAGAGTCAGGGTGGGGCTTTGCTAGCAGCAGTGCCTCTTCCATCCCAAGGACTGGCCCATAGATTTCCACTGCTCTCCTCTCCTTTTATCCCTCAGAGTCAGGGTGGGGCTTCGCTAGCAGCCATGCTCTTCCGTCCCAGGACCGGCCCATAGATTTCCACTGCTCTCCTCTCCTTTTATCCTCCAGAGTCAGGGTGGGGCTTCGCTAGCAGCAGTGCCTCTTCCATCCCAAGGACTGACCCATAGATTTCCACTGCTCTCCTCTCCTCTGCCTTCTGCGTGTCAGGCACTGGACCCAGCTCCTCTTCCACATCAGCCACCTCCAGACCTGGGGGCTGTTGACTTTCCCTCACAGCCCAGGCTCTGCCTCCCCCTCTTCCCGCTTGGAGCTCTCAGATTGCGTTGATGCTGACCCTGACTCCCACGCCGCCTCCTCCTCTGATTCAGCTGCTGGAGGCCCCAACATCTGGTTGGGCTGGAGAGATTGGGTGGTTGGTGGAAGATTTTTATTTTTGCAAAAATCTATTAGATTCATTTCCTGCCTGTAATTGAGCAGCCTACTAAGCAGGATACATTTTGAAGCAGGCAGCCTCTTTGCAACTCGGAGAAGGGCTGGGGTCTTTGGGGCACTCCATGGACACTAGAGCGTTGGGTGTTGCTTGCGAGCTTTGGGATTAATTTGTTCGAAAGACACAAAGCTGGATTCGTTCCTAGAGTGTCTCCGGAGACACGGGAAGGAGTTGACAACTTGCAGAAAGCAGCTGGCCCTGCCTGAGGATATACACAACACAGCTTTTTTTAATTGATAGGATAGAACAATTTTGTAACTCAGGGTTGAACTTGTGTGGTCCTTGGCGTTCTCTTTTTTTTCCCTTGCAGAAGTTGCATTGCCCAAATTAGGTAACGTGACCAGTGCAAGGAAACAAGCCACCTCGGAGAACAAGGACCCCCACATAACTTTTAATATTGCGATATGGCTTCTTGTCTGTTGTTTGCATTTTGTATTTCTTAACTACCCATCTCCCTCACAAGAGGGGCTCCGGACAGTGGTTCGTGCTGTCCTTCAGCGGTGAATAGAACACAGGATATTTGTGGCATCCAGTGCCTGCTTTCTTTAAAATTCACATCAGGGGAGCCTAAAGGAAGGTGCTTAAAAAATGTGTGTGTGTGTGCGCTTCTCCAAGAAGCTTCTTCAGCTCTTATTGGATGGTGGGGAATGGAAGGATTGATACTCCTTGCAGACAGCTGGTCGTTTGCATCCTTTTAGAGGGTCATTGAGGCCACTTGAAAGTGTATTTGTGTCCTCAGGGTCACCCGTGTGGTGCTCCTGGTTCCTGTAGTCTGCATTTTTTTCTTCTGGGAATCCATTCCTACTCCCACCCCATTCCAAGGGTGTTCGTCCCAAATTGTGTAGCTTAAAAGTCTGTAGAGATTCTCAGCCATCCAGGTCAGTTGCCTCCTGAAAAAAGCACCTTTGGGACAACCATGGCCTGGATGAATGATGATCTCTACAGACCTTTAGCTGTTTATTACCTAAATGAGAAACAAGCATTGATTGTCTCCATTGTCCGTCATTGTTGCAGATGGCCTTGGGGGAATCGGCATGGGACTGGGGCCGGGTGGAATACCGATCGATGCCAATCACCTGAACAAAGGCCTGGCCATGGGCAACCTCGGCCCTGGAGGTGAGTCATCTGCTTGCTTTTGGGGTCAGAATCAGAATAGAGCGGGAAGGGGCCTTGGAGGTCTTCTAGTCCAGCCCGCTGCTCAAGCAGGAGAACCTCTACTATTTCAGATAAGTGGCTGTCTAGTCTCTTCTTAAAAACCTCCAGTGATGGAGCACCCATGATTTCTGGTGGCAAGCAGTTCCACTGGTTATAATTGTCCTCCCTGTTAGAAAATTTCTCCTTCATTCCAGGTTGCTTCTCTCTTGGATTAGTTTCCATCCATTGCTTCTTGTCCTGCTTTCAGGTGCTTTGGAAAATAAATTTCTTTGGGGCAGCCCCTCAAATACTGGGATCCTGCTACCATGTATTTGTTTTTCTCCTTCCTCAATTGTTCGTCCCAACATCAATTTTCTTCTGCTCTCCTCTTTGGCCTTCCTGACCTGTTTGGGAGTCTCCCAGGGGCCCCTTGGGGCTGGAAAGCTTTCCTTTTGGGGCAGCCCCGGCCTCTGGATGCCGGTTTGAGGCTGCTTGCCTCCCCACAGACAGGCTCCAAATCAGAAGGAGCAATATGCACTTCGATTCATACAGGTAGACCTGGACGACCCACAAGGGACCCACCAAAATTTTTTTTTGGTGCTGGGTGAAAAATTGTTAAGGGAGTTTTGTCCCATTTGACGACTTTCCTTGCCTCGTTTGTTAAGTGAATCACTGCAGTTGTTAAAATTAAGGGAACACGTTTGTGAAGTGAATCTGATTTCCCCCATTGACTTTGCTTGTCAAGAAGGTTGCAAAAGGGGTCACCGTGACCCCCCCTCCCCCAGCCATTGCAACCGTCATAAATGTGAGTCGGTTGCATCTGAAGGTAAACCACGTAATCATGGGGATGCTGCAACGGTCATAAGTCTGAAAGATGGTCGTCGTCGTCGCTTTTTTCAGTGCCATTGTAACTTCAAACAGTCACTAAGTGAACTGCTGTAACAGACACTAAATGAACTACCTGTATACCGCTTCGTAGTTTACAGCCCTCCCTAAGTGGTTTACAGAGTCAGCATATTTGCCCCCAACAATCTGGATCCTCTTTTTACTGACCTCAGAAAGATAGAAAGCCGAGTCAACCTTGAGCTGGTCAGGATCGAACTGCTGGCAGTGAATAGTGAGTTAGTTTGCAATACTTTAAATAAATGCTTATTTTAAAATGTCCATGGTAGTGTAGAAGAAAAGGGAAAAAACAATCATCAGCAGGCAGCAGAATTCACCTGCAGTGCTGCCTTCTAACCATTGTGCTAGGGCCGCTTCTTTTAATGTCTTCTGCTCTTGTGCGCATTCACACAAACACCTTTTTTTTTTTTTTAATTTTTAGGGATGGGGATCGAAGGCTTGGGCTTCGGAATGAATAAAATGGGAGGTAAGTCCCGCAGCTGGAGGAAGTCTGCAGTGGAGACTTTGACAATATCTAAGATCATCCAGAATCTTCCGTAGTAACTGACAACTAAATTGGAAAGCCAGACTTGCATTCTTCTTCTTTTAAAGGCCCCATAATCCTTTGCATTGGGGTGGAGTCTGGGCAACGGAATGGAGCTAGCGGAGCGTTTTACTGGCCGGATGCCCTACCTGTGGCCAGTGCGGAGTTTTGTCCAGCCCAGAGAGAGAGAAAATACCTGCCTCTTCCCTAGGATCGAACTCACAGCCTCCTGATTGTGAGGCGAGAGCTCCACCTCTAGGTCACTGCACCACTCGCTAAAGCCAGCCTCTTGCATTGCATCCCATAAATGAGCCATGAGCATTCACTGTTCGGGCGCGGGGCCATCGCTTGACCATTCGCAGCCCCTAGGGAGAGTCAGCCACCATCAGGATCAGCACCTTCCTGCCAGCCTGGCTTGGTCCAGGAAGCCAATTGCCCTCAGTTCCCTCTCCGGCCTCCTTCAGAGGCCCTTGGAGGATTTCTTGGTCTGGCTGAAGAAGGCCAGGTGAGCCGCCGCACGTATTGTTATTAATAAGTGCAAGAAATAGGGCATTATCAAATCTCCCGATTTCACCATGCGTGCTGCCAATTTGCTGGTCTCCCGAAGCGGGAGCTGAACAGCGATGCTTCCGTTTCAGGGATGGAGGGTCCCTTCAGTGGAATGGAGAGCCTGGGCCGTTTTCCTTCCGGAATGAACCTTGGCCGGATGAGTGGTAAGAAGATTGCAGCCTTAATTTCGTCAATGGCTGCCTTCCTTTTGCACCTGTGCGCATGCACCCCCAGTGAGGCACCCCTGTGGCAGTAGTCCTAAGGCTAGGTCATTCCTGGCTAGTGGCTCCTGAAGGCAGATGGAAGAGGGACATGTTCCACTTAACAACCGCTGCAAAACGATGTCATTTACAACTGTCCCAAGTTCCTAACCGTGATGGGTAGGACGATGGTCCTTACTCAAGGACAGTTCCGTTGCTCTTTGCCCGAAAGGATTCCTTTCGTTTTGTAAGCACAAGAGCCAAGGCGGGATCGTTCCTTTGTATGGGATCTAGACAGGCTGGGTTTGAATGTGGGGGTGGAGAGATGCCTTCCTGGGAATGGGGGTGGGGGGGGGGGAGAGGCCGGCTGAAGGGACCCAGCCGCACCCAGGTGGTACCTCAAACCCACCCAGGAGGATGCTGGCTTTGGGCCTTGGCTCCGTGTGTCTCCTCCCCCCACTTCCCCGAGCTGGAGGCTTTGATTTCCTGTCTGTCTTCCAGAAATGGACCGTGCCATCGGAGGGGGATTCGAAAGAGACTTCCCGAGAAATGAAATGGGGATGCCCCGTAGTTTTGGAGACACCCTGGAGAGAGGCATAGGTACGTCACCCGGACTCTGCCCCCCCGGAGCGTAGAGGGAGGGGATGGCGAGTGCAGGAAGGGTCAGAGCTGAGCCTCACATGCTTAGCTAGGGGTTCCCTGGGGGCTTCCCGCGGGAGGAGGAATGGCGGGTTTCTCAGAAAGAGCTGAGGGAGGAAGGAAGGAAGGAGAGAGGGAGCCTTTGTTAAATGAGCTTTACCCTGTTTTACGACTTTCTTGCCACAGTTGTTAAGTGAATCGCTGCAGGTGTTAACTGAGGAACACCGTTATTATGTGAATCCGGCTTCCCTCTTGACTGTGTTCGTTAGGTCGTCGCCAAAAGGGAATCGCGTGACAACGCCCCCCCCAGGCCACTGCGACTGTCATAAAAGCGAGTCAGTGGCCTAAAGATGCAACTGTCGTAGGTATAAAAAATGGCCATAAGTCACTTTTCTCCAGTGTCGTCATAACTTGGAATGGCCACTCAACGAACTGTACTGGTTGTCCTGGACTTCACAATTCATTCAATGACTGAAGTTAACACACTTTTTTTAAAAAAGCAACTTATGACCGTTTTTCATACTTAATGACCCATACAGCATCTCCTGGGGTCACGTGATCAAAACAGCTGCTTGGCCACCGACTCACATTTACGACGGTTGCAGCACCCTACCGGGGTGTGTGTGTGTCAGGCGATCATCCCCTTTTCCCACTTTCTGACAAAGCCAGATTCACTTAACGACGGCGGGGGATTGCTTTGGCAAGGGAGAAAGGTGGTAAAATGGGACCAAATTGACCAAGGTCTCACTTAGCGACAATTTTGGTGGTGTGTGTGTGTGTTCCACTGTGGTCGTAAGTCGAGGGCTACCTATAAAAATGGGGGCAGGAGGGCCCTGCCCGGTGGTGGGAGAGGCCTTGTTTTGACAGCCGGGGCCTTTCTGCCGGGGGGAGCCCACCTTCCTCCCCCAGCAGGCAAAAGGAGGCTGAAGAGGCTGAGCCTACAAGGGGGGATGGGTGGGTGGAGGGAGGGGTTTCCTGGGGATTCGAGGGTGAGGGAGGGGCTTTTTCCTGCCGGGACTGAGAGCCGCCTCCTCCTCCTCCTTCTCTTTTCCCCCCCAGGGGGTGGCGGTGGTGGCGCCACGATCCCGGCCATTGACCGCATGGCCCCAGGACTGGACCGCATGGCCAGCAGCATTGACAGGCTCCCCAGCGGCCTGGGCCACGGGATCGAGCGCGTGGGCTCCGAGATGGACCGCATGGGGCTAGTGCTGGACCGCATGGGCTCCGGAGTAGATAGGATGGGCTCGGGCATCGACCGCATGGCCCCCCTGGGCTTAGACCACCTGGCCTCCAGCATCGACCGCATGGGCCCCGGGATGGACCGGATGGGGGCCGGCTTGGGCTTCGGCCTGGACCGCATGGGCTCCACCCTCGACCGCGTGGGCAGCGCCATGGACAGGATGGGCAGCGGGGTCGACCGCATGGGCCTGGGCTTGGACCGCATGGTCCCGGCGGGGATGGGCCCCGTGATGGATAGGATGCCGGCCGGGCTGGACCGCCTCGGAGCGGCCCCCATGGACCGCATGGGGCTGGACCGGCTGGCGGCCCCCCTGGACCGCATGGGGCTGGACCGCATGGGGGCAGCTGCCAACAGCATGGACCGCATGGGGCCGGCCTTGAGCCAGGGCATGGGGGCGGGCCTAGACAGGATAGGGCTGCCCTTGGGGAGCTCCTTCGAGAGGACCATGGAGATGGAGCGCGGGAACTTCGCGGCCGGAAACTTCACCAGCGCCCTGGGAGCTGGAGGGCCCGTGGCTGCCGCCGGCGGAGTGGCCAGGAAGGCTTGCCAGATTTTTGTGAGAAACGTGAGTTGAGCTCGTGGGTCTGGGGGTGGAGGAGATCCAGTGAGAATTGCCCTCTTTCTGGTGTCCCCATTTTCTCCCCCAACCTCAAAGCATGTTACGCCTCCAAGTGGACTTGGGTTGACAGCAGCAGACCCCTGACCCAAGGGAGGAGGAGGGGGGGCTCCTGGTGGGATTCGCGGCCTAGCTTGAGGCTTGCTTCCTACCTGGCTTGAGGGGGAAACCACAGTGGGGATGACTTGGTGGCGTCTTGTCTCTGTTCTCTCCAGCTCCCTTTTGACTTCACGTGGAAAATGCTGAAGGACAAGTTCAATGAATGCGGTAAGTCGCTCGTGCAGACTCTTGTAAGCCACTAAGGGGGGGGAAATGCTGGGCGCGTTGGGAAAGGAGGAAGAGCAAGGGGCTGTTCCTTGCAGAGAACCAAGTGGCCTGAGGCAGCCCAACTCTGCACACAACGTGCTGCAAGCAAGCGGTGGAAGGAAAGCTGTTTTGTTCTCCCCAATTCCACCTGAAACGTGTTCAGGCCGGAGCGGAATATGTGGAGGAAAGACGAGCCTGGTGGCCTTTTTGCATTGAAAGCGGCCGCTGACATTTCTTTGCCACCCAAGAATCGCTTTTCAAAACGAGACGGGTGGCAAACAAATGGAATGAACAAAATACAGGTTAAGAAAGGAGGATATTTGCAGCTCAAGGTTGACACGAGGTCTCTTCGTTGCTCTCTGAGCTTGGCTGTTTTCTTGCAGACGTTTCATGACCCAACTAGGTAATGTCACCAGTGCTGGTGTTTGGCTTTTGACTGTTGGTAAGATGATGATAGTGATCTGACCCAGCCTTAGCACAGAAGGAAGAAACAGACTCCTTGTCACGAAAAAACTCCTTTTTATTTACCGCTTGTGAATTAATGGCATTCACCCACCGAAAAGTCCAAGAATTAATTAATTAATTCTTCAAAGAATTAATGGCAGCAACAGACCTTATCCGTTCCTTGCAATAACTGCAAGGCCACCAAAAGATTGCAAATTAAGTTCTGGCAAACAGTCTCTGCCACGAAACACCATGAGCAAAATCTTCAGAAAGACAAACTCTTTGTCTCCTCCGACAACCACTCCCCTTTCCTTCTATTTATTCCCCAGCCTGGGACGGGCCCATTCAGCGTCCACGTGTGCTTTGCTGCCCGAGTCGACTCCTTGACCTCCGCCGTTCCCCTCTCCTCACATCTCTGCACATACGTGCGTCTGGAATAGGCCCCAGCTGCTCTTCCTCCTCACTCGTGCCAATCTCTGAAGGCAGTTCCTCTCTGGGGGCTGGGAGATGTCGGACGGCCCTGGCTCTATCTCTGCCTCCATCCCAGGCTCCAGCACTGGCCCAAGATCCTCCCCCAATCCTCCTCATCGTCCGATTCTGCCGCCAGCTCTGCTGGCAGCTGGCAGGCCACAATGGATAGTCTGGTCCTTTTATAGCAGAATGCAGAGATCCCCAACCTTTCTGGCCTTGCAGACGGGGGAGATGGGTGTGCGCGAGCACGTGTGCTTGCCGTCTGCTCGCGCAAGTGGGGGGTGCGCCCACTCGCCCGACCCTTCCATGGCCCAGAGGTTGGGGGCTCCTGTTTTATTGGTTTCTGAGGGCTGCTTTCTTACCTGTTCTCTTTTGCTCTGTGGAATGACGCGCACGGAGGGCGTTGCCTAGTTTGGGTCATGAAATGGGTCCTGAAATGTCTGCAAGAAAACCACCAAGCTCAGAGAACACCAAGGACCCCACAGTCCTCCTCCTCCCTCCTCCTCTTCCTCTCCACAAACCTAGCACGGATGATGTTATGTAATTGGGTCCTGAAATGTCTGCAAGAAAACCGCCAAGCTCAGAGAACACCAAGCACCCCACAGCCCTTCTCCTCCTCCTCCAACCCACGCCCTTCCCTTCTAGCACGGATGATGTTCCCTAGTTGGGTAATGAAACGTCTGCAAGAAAAACAACCAGGCTCAGAGAGCTCCAAGGACCCCACAGTCGTCCTCCTTCCCCTTCCTCCTCCCATCCTTCTCTTCTTCCTCCTCCCCCCTCCTCCCCCTTTCTGCAAGCCCCTCTCCCTTCTAGCACGGATGATGTTACCTAGTTGGGAAATGAAACGTCTGCAAGAAAAGCTCACCCAGCTCAGAGAGCACTAAGATACCCCACAGTCCTTCCTCCTCTTCCCCTCCTCCTTTTTCTCCTCCTGCACTCTGCAAACCCCACTCCTTCTAGCACTGATGAGGTTACACCATTGGGTCGCGAAACATCTGCCAGAAAAACCGCCAAGCTCAGAGAACACCAAGGACCCCAACACCACTCCTTTCTCTGTTCCTCCTTTTTCTCTTCCTCCCTCCCTCCTCTCCACACACCGCCCTCCCTTCTAGCACTGATGAGGTTACATCATTGGGTCGCGAAACATCTGCCAGAAAAACTGCCAAGCTCAGGGTGGGCACCCAGGATTTCGAAGCTTGCGAGCCAAGTTGGGGTGTTTGAAAAGGGTGGGGGGGAACAAGCACAGCCAAGAGACCCAACGACGGCCGACGGATTTCCTTGCAGGGCACGTGCTGTACGCCGACATCAAAATGGAGAACGGGAAGTCCAAAGGCTGCGGAGTGGTCCGGTTCGAGTCTCCCGAGGTGGCCGAGCGAGCCTGCCGGATGATGAACGGCATTCAGCTCCGTGGCCGAGAAATCGATGTCCGGATTGACCGGAATGCTTAAAGAGCCCACCCTTCCTTTTTTTTTTTTTTAAATGTTATGGGGGAAGTGAGGTGGGGGGAGGGAGTCTAGATTTGTAATTCTTTCTTGTTTATGGTGGGGTTTGTTTGTTTTTCCTCTTTTTTAAAAAAAAAATCTGCCCGGATGTAAGACTGGTAAAGATAGTAGCTCTGCTTGCTCTCTGGAAGTCATTTTAAATAATTCCCTTTTTAAAATAGGGCAGAGCTTCCCCCCCCTTTCTTCTTTTCATGTTTTGTCTGTCTTTACCTCTCTATTTTTTATTTTTTTGAGGTAGTTTTTTAAACCATTTAAACATGCAGAATTCCGGTTCTTTTTTGTCGCAATGCCACCTTATTGAAGAAAAGAAAAAAACAAAAAACCCATTTTGCATTGTGTCTAGAAGTAATTCCATTTTTTCCACCCCCAGGAACTTTTACTTCTTTGCCCAGTTCCTGACTGGTGAAAGAATCTTGTGGAAAATCTCTTTTTTGGTGGGTAGGTGGGGAAAAACTAGTCCTGATCATTGTGTTACCTATTCTCCTTTGGAAAATAGCTTGTTTGCAACCTTTGGCAGACCAGAAGTGTTTGGAAAACGTGTGTGAATAGAACCACAGTCCAACGAAAACCGTACGAAATCTGTCGACATTAAAGATGTTTCTTTGTGACTTAACCTTTCTCTTGCTTCTCCAGTCTTTTGCGGGATGGTGGGACTTTATACTTCTTATTTATTAAATTTATATGCCTCCTTACAGGTCATAAAGAGATAAAAGAAACATAATTTATAATTTTTTTTAAAGTCCTGCCTGACTTTTTAAGGCACGGGACTCTGGCCCTCCCGAAAGGTCCCTTGCAGCTATCAAACTCTTATCCCTAGTACAGGTCCTCGACTTGATGGCCACAATTGAGCCCAGAATGTCTGCCGCTAAGCGAGGCAGTTGTTCAAGCAGCTTTTGGCCCCTTTTACGACCTACCTTGGCCACCGTTGTTAAGTGGATCACTGCAGTTGAGTTAATTAACCGGATTAGTTGTGAAGCGAACCCAGCTTCACCCCGGGATTGCTTCGGACTGTCATAAATACAAGTCAGTTTGCCAAGCATCTGACTTGATCACGTGACCCTGGGGATGCGGCAATGGGCTGGTCGAAACTGGGCACAGGTCACTGGGGGGGGGGGGCTTTGAAAAAAGTTACTGTTTCAGTAAACGGTTGTAAGTGGAGCCCTACCTGTATTTGGGGGCTGTTGTACCCCTTGGACTCAGAACCAGAAATCAATCCATCTGGGCTGTTTGGGCAGCTGTAGCTCCGTTCCCAGGATGGCTGAGAATTAGGAAAGCCAGAAGCTCTTTCTTTCTTTTTCTTTCTTTCTTTCTTTCTCTTTCTTTCTTTCCTTCCTTCCTTCTTTCCTTCCTTCCTTCCTTCCTTCCTTCCCTATTAAGAGAACTACCTGTACCTCCCTTCATCTTCCTTCCCCTCATTCCTCTGCCTCCCTCCATCTTTTTTCCCTCTTCCTATCTCTTTCCTTCCTCCCTTTTTCACTCCCTCTTTCCCTTCCCCCTTTCTCCCTCCTCATCTTCCCTCCGAGGGGGGACTCTGGGCGGCTTGTGGGTGGCGGGGCCTCGGCCGGAGCCAGCCTGGGGGGGAAACCCTCGGCCTTTCTGCGGTACGCAGCTGAAGCCCCTTGCCCCTGGCCTGTTCGGGGAGCCCCAAAAAGAGAGGGTCCAAGCCCCTCACCCGCACAGGACCGGGAGGCTAAGCCAGGAAAAGGGAGGGGTCCTGTTGGGGGGCACCGAGTCTCCCCCCCCAAAAAAACCCATTTCAGGTCAGCAACCCCTGAAAACCACGTGTTTGCCTCCACGTGCCTTTTCTGCGCCTGCGCGGCGGGCGTGACGCAACAGCATACCGCCCGTCGCGCTACGACATCATCACCGTGCGCCGCCGGGCTCCTTGCCCACCAGGCTTCCTTGGCGAAGATGGCGGCGGTCGCGTCCTGGGGCTGCCGGGTAAGCCGGGTGGGGGGGCCCCGGGGTGGGGAGTGAGGAAGGAAAGCGGGGTGGGGGGGGGTTCCTGTCAGCCGGGACGGGGGAGGAGGCTCTCCGGCCACGCCAGGCCGGGGTTGCCTGGGCTGAAGCCAGCGGGCCCCAGCTCGGGGAAGGCGCTTGCAGGCCGGGGGTCCGAAGGTGTTTTTGTTGGGGGGGGTTGTTGCGGCTGAGAGTCCTGAAGCGGTTGAATCCCCGAACAAGCGCCACGTGCGACCGGTCCCCGAATCTGAGGTCCGGACACGCGTCCCTTGACATGGGTGGCCCTCGGGAGCTTTTCCTGACTGGAGGCCTCGCCTTCCGTGCAAGAGATGCTCCCGAGGATGCTTCCCGCCCCCTGGGGTATCTCAGTTGTTGGGAGGGAAGGTCCGTGGACTTCAACTCCCAGAATTCCCCAGCCTGTATATCCAAACCTGATCACTGGAAGACCCGTGGACTTCAACTCCCAGAATTCCCCAGCCAGTATATCCAAACCTGATCACTGGAAGACCCGTGGACTTCAACTCCCAGAATTCCCCAGCCAGTATATCCAAACGTGATCACTGGAAGACCCGTGGACTTCAACTCCCAGAATTCTCCAGCCTGTATATCCAAACCTGATCACTGGAAGACCCGTGGACTTCAACTCCCAGAATTCCCCAGCCAGTATATCCAAACCTGATCACTGGAAGACCCGTGGACTTCAACTCCCAGAATTCCCAGCCAGTATATCCAAACGTGATCACTGGAAGACCGGGACTTCAACTCCCAGAATTCCCAGCCTGTATATCCAAACCTGATCACTGGAAGACCCGTGGACTTCAACTCCCAGAATTCCCAGCCAGTATATCCAAACGTGATCACTGGAAGACTTGTGGACTTCAACTCCCAGAATTCCCCAGCCAGTATATCCAAACCTGATCACTGGAAGACCTCTGGACTTCCACTCCCAGAATTCCCCAGCCAGTATATCCAAACCTGATCACTGGAAGACCTGTGGACTTCAACTCCCAGAATTCCCCAGCCAGTATATCCAAACCTGATCACTGGAAGACCTCTGGACTTCCACTCCCAGAACTCCCCAGCCGGCATATCCAAACCTGATCACTGGAAGACCCGTGGACTTCAACTCCCAGAATTCCCCAGCCTGTATATCCAAACCTGATCACTGGAAGACCCGTGGACTTCCACTCCCAGAATTCCCCAGCCAGTATATCCAAACCTGATCACTGGAAGACCTCTGGACTTCCACTCCCAGAATTCCCAGCCAGTATATCCAAACCTGATCACTGGAAGACCTGTGGACTTCAACTCCCAGAATTCCCCAGCCAGTATATCCAAACCTGATCACTGGAAGTCATGTGGACTTCAACTCCCTCCCCAGCCAATATCCAAACCTGATCACTGGAAGTCATGGACTTCAACCCCAGAATTCCCAGCCTCCAACTGATCACTGGAAGACCCGTGGACTTCAACTCCCAGAATTCTGGGAGTTGAAGTCCACAAGTCTTCCAGTCACCTAGTTTGGAGATGCCCTGCTGTACAGGTCAAAATTTCCTGCTGGAACTCATCATCTGATAAATCCCCAAACCTGGATGGACAGAATCACAATTCCTGCGTTTGTTTCTTCGCTGTCCTCAAAACACGTCGCATGACGGCTTGAATGATTTCATTCCTTTCTTACATTGGCTGCCTATCTTGCCACAAGGCGACTCCGAGCGGCTCGCAACACCCAGTGCAATGCTTCATGCAATAGGGGGGGTTGCGCCACACCTTGCAACCTGCATTCCCACAACACTCTGACCTGCAAGATGTCCCGCCCCTTGTCAGCCTCGCCTGGCGTGTTGTGTGAACCTGCTTTCTACAACTCCTCACCCTGTTTACAGACCCAGGTCTTTTATTGGCCATCCTCAGCAAAGTTGTCACGAGGGACAAATGTTAATGACACTTTTTTTTCCCCTCTTTTCTAATCCTAGAAATATCTTTTAAATGCGTGGCTTCTATCCAGGCAATGCTCCGGCCCTGTGCAGCACCCCTTCTGCGTGTGCCGAACGAGCAGATTGGCGTTGGGATTTTACCAGGTGCGTTTATGACCGACAGGTAGTCCACAACTTAACAACTAGGACTGAGCCCAGAATTTCTGCATGTTAAGCAAGAGAGTCGTTAAGTGAGCTTTGCCCTATTTTATGCCCTTTTGTTGTGGCCTGCCTGTGGCTGGCAGAGCTGGTAGCGAGGAGGTTGGGGAGGAAACTGGACCAGTCTGGGAGGCTGAGGAATGCTCGGACAAGGGCTCTGCATCGGAGGCAGGGATGGGGCCAGGGCAGGCTGGCAGTCATCAGTCAGAGTCGGAGAGCAGTGAGGCGGGGGAGCTTCTGGAACTGGTTCCCAGGCTGTGCATGTGCAGAGCTGCCAAAAGAAAAGAACAATTACGAACTAAGGGTTGATGTGGGAGTAAGGCCCCACCTCGGAGGTGATTGGCCCAGAGGTGCTATTCAGCAGGTTCTGACCAGTTCTGTAGAACCGGTAGCAGAAATTTTGAGTGGTTCGGAGAACCGGCCAATCCCGCCTCTGACTGGCCCCACCAACCCCATCTCTTCTCTGCCTCCCATTGAGTCCCAGCTGATGGGCTGGGTCTTCTTTGGTTGCCCTGCGTAGGAGAATGGATCTGGAAAGCAGGTTAGTGGGGTGGGGAGCAGAGGTGGTATTCAGCCGGTTCTGACTAGTTCTGGGGAGGGAATGGGGATTTTGCAGTATATCCTTCCCCTGCCATGCCCACCAAGCCACACCTACAGAACCGGTAGTAAAAAAATTGGTATCCCACCACTAGATTGGCCCCTCCCGTGGGACATTAAAAGAGCAATGAACGGGACATGAGCTTTTGCAGGAAGCAATTAATTCACCTGGTCGGTTTAAGCTTTGAAAAGTGGTGTTTGACTCTGCGTCAAGTTTGGCCTTGCGCTGCGTCTGGCAATTAGTTCTCTGGCTGCATTCCAAGTGCGATAAGGTGGGTATTTATCAACATTCCCCTGAAAAGACTGTTTGTGAAGCCTGGGAGGCTGTGAATGGACTTGATTCACAGCCGTGGAAATAAAAAGAGGTTTTGCCGGGACTTAAGACTGTGTTTTATGCTTTCTAAGGAAGCCTAGGTCAGAACATCTTTCTTGCCACCGTGATTAAGTGAATCACCACACTTGTTAAGTTAGTCACACGGTCATTAAGTGAATCTGGCTTCCCCACTCAACTTATGCTTGTCGGAAAGTCACAGATCGTGATCGCATGACCCCAGGACTCTGCCACTGTCATAAATATGAGTCAGCTGCCAAGTGTCTGATTTATTGATCACACGGGAAAGGGTGCAACGGTCATGAGTGTTGAAAGTGGTCACAAGTCACGTTAGTGCCATTGTAACTTTGAATAGGTCAGGATCGAACTCCTGGCTGTGGGCAGAATTAGCCTGCAATGATCCATTCTAAGCACTGTGCCACCACGGCCTTTTCCTTCCTTTCCCTTTCCTTTCCTTTCCTCCTTCCCTTCCTTGTTTCCTTCCTTTCCTTTCCTCCTTTCCTTCCTTCCTTGTTTCCTTCCTTCCTTCCCTTTCCTTTCCTGCCTTTCTTTCCTTCCTTTCTTCCTTCCCTTTCTTTCTTTCTTTCTTTCTTTCTTTCTTTCTTTCTTTCTTTCTTTCTTTCTTTCTTTCTTTCTTTCTTTCTTTCTTTCATACTTATACAGTGCTTTACAGACCTTTCTAAGCAGTTTGCAGTCAGCCTCTTGCCCCTTCCTTCCTTCCTTCCTTCCTTCCTTCCTTCCTTCCTTCCTTCCTTCCTTCCGCCTATTGTCAGCCTATTACTCCTCCCTTCCTCCCTCCCTTCTCCTTTCTTCCTTCTTCCTTCCCTCTTCCATCCTTTCATCTCTCTCCCTCGCTCCCTTCACACTTATTTATATACCGCTTCACAGTGTTTTACAGCCCTCTCTAAGTGGTTTACAGAGTCAGCCTATTCCTTCCTTCCTTCCTTCCTTCCTTCCTTCCTTCCTTCCTTCCTTCCTTCCTTCCTTCCTTCCTTCCTTCCTTCCTTCCTTCCTTCCTTCCTTTTCTCCCTTCCTTCCTTTCCTTCATCCATCCATCCATCACCTCCCTCCCTTCTTTCCTCCCTCCCTCCCTCTTTAGACTTATATACCACTTCACAGTGCCTTTACAGCCCTCTCTAAGCAGTTTACAGAGTCAACAAATCGCCAACAGTCTGGGTCCTCATTTTACTGACCTTGGAAGGATGGAAGGTCGGGTCGATCTTGACCTGGTCAGGATCGAACTCCTGTCAGTGAGCAGTGAGTTAGCCTGCAGTGCTGCATACTCATCACTGCACCACCATGGCTCTTACAGGAGAAAGAAAGAAAAGGAGAAAGAGGAAAGAAGAGCAGGAGAAAAAGGGAAATAAGAGATGGAGGGAGCAGGAAAGAAAGGAAAAAATTGAGAAAAAGAAGGGAAGGAAGGAGAGAGGGACAGAAAGAGGGAGAGGGAAAGAATAGCAATAGCAAAAGCAGTTTTATATACCGCTTCACAGTGTTTTATAGCCCTCTCTAAGCGGTTTACAAAGTCAGCCTTTCCCCCCCAATCATCTGGCTTACTTTAAGGGCAAAAATGAAAGGAGGAATAGAAAACACAAAACGAGAATAGGAAATTAAGGTAGGAATAGAAATATATTCTGGGTTGTGCAGCTGGAGAGAGGCTCTGGTCATCGGCTGAAGAGGAGAGGCCAACGTGATTTTATTGAAAATTAATATGTTTTATGAATGACTTGTCCTATTTGTTTAGCTCTAAGGAAAACTGGGTTTTCTCTTCTCGCCTTATTCCTTTCGTTTTTCTTTGTGTACAGCTGCCTGAAATGGGACACTTTTTAAGCTTTTAATTTTGGATTCAAGTGCCTAGAGGCCATCGGGTGGTTTGTAAATGAAATCTTGCCTTGCTTCTCTGTTGGTTTGTTCCTCTGCCTGAAAGAAGCTGTCCTTAGGTGACTTTCAAAGGAAGGGTGAGCAGATAAAACGGTGGCAAGAGATTTAGTTAATCTGTCTTCCTTCCTGAGATTTGTCAGGGTGGAAGTTTCCCTGGGTATCCTTGCAAATTGAGGTCATTAGTTCTTGGAAACAAAAGAGAGGATTTGGGTGACTATTCCCTTCGCAAGAAAGACAGGTTACAAACAGCTTAAGTTCAGACACTCCTTCTCTTAAAATAAACATTGGACTTAGAATAACTTTAATCGGCATGCATTAAAATGAAATTTCATTGCCTGCAGCTTCCAAAGGGTCACCACCTCCAATAGACACTACATCTACATCAGGGGTGTTCAACCTTGGCAACTTTAAGACTTGTGGATTTCAACTCCCAGAATTCCTCAGCCAGCAAAGCTGGCTGAGGAATTCTGGGAGTTGAAGTCCACAAGTCTTAAAGTTGCCAAGGTTGGACACCCCTGATCTACATGATGAAAATATAAATAATTTTTTAAAAAAAGATTATGCACATACCCACACGTACCGTATTATTATATGACACAGAGAAACAACACAGTCTAGTTTGGATGTATAAATGGTGTAAATGGTGAGAAAAACAAACTACAGCTAATTTGTCATGTAAAAGCTTAAATCTTGATGAGCGGTCTTCCAATATGTGAGGGGCTGCCACAGAGAGGAGGAGGAAGCGGGGGGGTCAAGCTATTCTCCAAGGCACCCGAAGGCCAGACAAGGAATAATGGATGGAAACGGAACAAGGAGAGATTCAATCTGGCAGTGAGAAAAATCAACCAATGGAACTCTTTTTAATGTCTTTTTAATATTCTTCTGTTTTGGTCTCCATCCTGGCAGGAACTCTATCGAATTCTACTGTATAGTGCAAGATTAATGCAATATCAGGGGTTTTCAATTCAGTGTACAGAATGTGAAGGGTGTGTGTATTTTCATAGTCATCATGTAAACTGAAGATGGTATTTGATTTTGTTGTAGTGACAATAACAGTGACAATAAAGTAAAGTAAACTAAAGCTAAATTAAACTAAACTGCAAGTTCCAAATCGGCCATCAAGACAAGGATTTCAGAAAGTAGGCAGGATGCCAGCTGTCGGTGATCTGATCAAATTTAAAGTGGAAGTAGGAACATATGTCTGTTAAGACAGTTCAAAACTACTTGGCAACGACGTAGCTTGGAGAGATTAAGGGAGGGAGGGAGGTGGATTGGAATTGTGATAGACAAGCCAACCTTTCTTCAAGCAGTTTTATTTATTCATTTGTATCTCATCCCCAAAGTGCTTTTTCAGGAGGCAACTGGACCTTCTGGTTTTTCTTTGAAGATGTTTTGCTTCTCATTCAAGAAGCTTCTTCAGCTCTGACTGGATGGTGGGGAATGGAAGGGTTTACACTCCTTGCAGACAAAACTGGTCATTTGCATTCTTTTAGCGAGTCATTGAGGCCACTTGGAGATTTATTTGTGTCCTCAGGGTCACTTGAATGGTGCCAATGGGGGCGGAGCCTTCTTGGAACTACTGAATGGACTTTGCTGTAAACTGGAGACAGATGATGTCATCAGCGGTTCTAAGAAGGCTCCACACCCATCTGCACTCTTCAAGTGATTCCGAGGACACAGATGAGCCTCCAGGTGGCCCCAACGACCCTCTCAAACAATGCAAATGACCAGCTTTAAATCCTTCCATTCCCCGCCATCCAGTCGGAGCTGAAGAAACTTCTTGGATGAGAAGCGCAATGTCTTGAAAGAAAAAACAAGAAAGTCCAAGACCTGGGAGATGGAGAATCGCTGCTGACCATTGGAGCTGAGATGTTTCTCCGTGGAAAACCTGTCTTGAGCTATAGGTCTTGGGCAGTGGGTGCCACTGAGTGCACGTGTCATGTCCCTGTCGGAATCTGGTTCAGAGGGGTAGGCCAAACAGCTGACAGGGAGTGGGAGTGTGGCTCCATTGGCTGTGGAGGAAGCTGGGGAAGGGCAAAGTCTGGCTGGGCAGAGCAGGGGGAGGTAGAACAAGGGAGAGGGAGTTCAGAGGAAGACCCAGGCCCACCCCCTCTTCATCCCAGGGCACACAGGGAGGAATGGAGAAGGGAGCAACGTGAGTTGCATGGCTTATGGGGGAGGAAAGGGCCCTGATTCCCTTCATTAGCTGCAGCTGGGAACACAGTGTTTAAAAAGGGAAGCTGCGCACAGCAAGTTGTTGGGAGCAAATCGTGAATTGTCTGGTATTGTCGAGGCTTTTCTGTGTTCCTGGCGTCTTCCCAACTGTGTGAGTTTTGCCGTGCTTTCAAGTCTGCAATTCCTTCTCCTGCCTCGTCAAGCTAATTACTTCACCGTGATTTGTGTGGATTTTTAGTTACAGTCTGTATGTATCTTGTTTTGGACTGAATTTCCTCCATTTAAAGGCTGTTCCTGGGAGAGTTTTTTTCTCCAGCCTGAAGGTAACCTGGACATTGGGGGCAAAGCTGGAGGTATTAAAGGGATCTTTATTGATTATCTGACGGTGTTGCCTTTGTGCTACGCCCCTTTGGGTCACTGCAGCCCGAGGCAGGCCCGCCTTCATGCTTCAAGGTGTAATTGTGACCTTTTCTTTAGTCTAGATGTTCTTCCTCGGGCCATCGGAAAGGTTTTATATCTGGCTTCGTAGAGAACATCAAGCAGGAGCTGGCCAAAAACAAGGAGATGAAGGAGAGCATCAAGAAATTCCGAGACGAAGCGAAGAAACTGGAGGAGTCGGACGCCCTCCAGGAAGCAAGGCGGAAATACGTACGTTGGCTCTCCCCCGGACATCGAAGGGCGCTTGGTGGCTTTGGGCCACCAGGGGAACGTTTCTGGGACAGGTAGTCCTCGACTTAACGGCCACGGCGGGGTCCAGAATGTCCATCCCTAAGCGAGGTGGTTGAGGAGTGAGCCCTCCTTCAAATCAAGAGTCTCTGGCCGCATCTTAGAGAAAAGTAAATTGGTTTATTAGAAGTTGCCATGTTGGCGCGTGGCTGGATGCAGCCGATACTCAATCACATCATACATTTACCCCTTGAACCTGGCCTTTCCCCCACCCCCTGGATGTGACTTCTCCAATGGGACACGTCCGTCTCCCAAGAGTCGTCCATCGTGCTCTCCAATAACCGTCTTATGCTCCAACAACTTTAGGCTGCTGAGTTGATATCTAGGCATTTAAGGAATGCCTTGTTTTCCCCCCCACTCCCTTTTTCTGGCCGCTGAAAAGACCAAAGGAGTCTCTTTTTAGTTGACAGTGGCGGCGGTTGAGCGAATCCCAGAGTCGTTAAGTGAGTGCGTCTCCCGCCGTTGAGTTTGCTGGCTGGGGAAGGGCGCAGAAGGCAGCCATAGGAGGCCAGCCTACCGCAACCGTCGTAAGTCCATGCCATTTGCCCAGCTCTTGGATTTTGATCCTGGGAGATGCTGCGGCGGTCATAAGCGCGAGGACCAGTAGTAAATCATATTTTTTTTTCAGTGTCGTAATTTTGAGTGTTTGCTAAACAAAAAGGCTGTAAGCCGAGGGCTACATTGGGCAGGCAGTCCCTTGACTCACAACAGTTCATTTAGTGACCAAAGTTAACCGCAGCAGTGACAGAAACTTGACTTATGACCGTTTTTCGTACTTTTTGTCCGTGGCAGCGTCCTCCACGGTCACGTGATCAAAAGGCAGGCGCTGGGCAACTGACTCATATTTACGACGGGCTGTCCCGGGATCACGCAATCCCCTTTTGAGACCTTCTGACAGACTCACTTAACAACCGTGTGATCAACTTGACAACTGCAGTGGTTCATTTAAAACAACCGCAGCCAAAAAGTTCATAAAACGGGGCAAAACCCACGTAATGAATGCCCCGCTTAGCAACGGATAGTTTGGCCTCAAGTGCAGTCGTAAGTCAAGGACTACCTGTATCGTAAGGGAAGGCGGAAGGCCGCAGGTGCGTAAATAACATTGCACCTTCTTCCTGCTTCAAAAAGAGTTGAGGATGTAGGCATGCCCTCGGCGGGGAACTAAATAATATGTGTGACCTGTTTGATGATGATGATGATGATAATAAGAATCAGGATGATGTGTGTTCAAATCCCAGAAGGTAAAGGTAATTCTCACAGTGGAGATTTGAGGGGTCCTTGGGGGTCTCTGAGCTGGGTGGTTTTCTTGCAGATGTCTCATGACCCAAAGTAGGTAACATCAGTGCAAGAAGAGGGTGGGGTTTGCAGGGAGGAGGGGGAGGAAGAAGAAGAGGAGGAAGGAGGAGGGAGCTCCCACAGTCCTCCCTCTCCCTCCTCCTCCTCCTCCTCTTGCAAACCCCACTCCCTTCCGGCACTGATTGTCAGCCATGGAAGCCATATTTTACTTGGAAGCTTCAAGGCTGCCGCATTCAGTGCCTGGGAATTTGGGAGGGGGGATTTCTTATCGCAAGGGTCTCCAAACTTGACAAGTTTAAGACTTGGGGGGCTTCACCTCCCAGAATTCCTGAGCTAACATGACTGGAGGAGGAGGAATTCTGGGAGGTGAAGTCCACAAGTCTTAAAGCTGTCAAGTTTGGAGACCCCAAAGTGAGTAGAAGATTAGACTCAACAACACTCTTTCTTAAAAGTCAAGGACAAGCTGCCCTGCAGCTGGAGAGGAGTATCTGGAGGAACGGCTTCCGTTGGGACGACGATTTGATTGGGCCGTGTGGTGGACTGGTGGGTGCCGGGGATGGATCTTTGAATTTCTCTTGGGGAAGGGAAAACCCAGATTCAAGTTTTCCCAGGTGTGAAAATATGACTTCTCTAATAAATTCTTACTTGGATGGACTTTGTTTCTGAGTGCTGAATGGAAATGGGGAGTTTCATTGGAACGCCGACACTGATGATGTTCCCTAGTTGGGTCATGAGACGTCTTTAAGAAAACCACCCAGCTCAGAGAGCACCATGACCCTCCACAGTCCCCCTCCCCCTCCTCCTCCTCCTTGTAAACCCCACTCCCTTCTAGCACTGATGATGTTCCCTAGTTGGGTCACGAAACATCTGTAAGAAAACAGCCAAGCTCAGAAAGCACCAAGGACTCCCACAATCTTCCCTCCCTCCATCCCTCCCTCCCTCCCTCTTCCTCCTCCTCCCTGAAAACCCCACTCCCTTCTAGCACTGATGATGTTCCCTAGTTGGGTCACGAGACGTCTGCAAGAAAACCACCCAGCTCAGGGAGCCCGAGGACCCTCGTGCCATCCCTGACCTACAAACATCATTCTCCCTTGATTAGGAGGATATTTCTTCCAGAGATTTCACCCTGCAGATTATTTTCAAGCTCTCTTGTCTCCCCTCCCCTTACGTGACAAACTAACCCATCTGCCCAAAACTGCTTAGAGCAGCCTGAGAGATCAGGGCCGATCCTACTGGGGGAAATAAACTGGCTCCAATTTGCTCCTGAAATTCTGAGACCGTAGCTGTTGGGGGGGGGGGTCATCAAGAGATGGTGGTCCATTCAGAAGAACCTAACCACAGAGTTGTCGTTGGGTGAGAAGAGAATTAGC
Source organism: Notechis scutatus (assembly GCF_049901735.1). Lineage (NCBI taxonomy): Eukaryota > Metazoa > Chordata > Lepidosauria > Squamata > Elapidae > Notechis > Notechis scutatus. The sequence continues at coordinate 284,024 of NW_028263147.1, forward strand.
TTTCTCCCTGGGCGACACCAACTTTTCTGCTTCCTTCTCGCAGAAAACCATCGAGTCCGAAACCGTCAAGACCTCGGAAGTGCTTAAAAAGAAATTAGGAGAAATCAGTGGCACCGTCAAGGAGGTAAGAACCACAGAGAGGTGTGTCCTTTTGGCCCTGGACTATCTTACTCCAGCGGCTAGGAATGCTCTCCGGAGCCCCCACAGCACGGGTGTATTCCACCTTGGCCGTACCAGCAGCTCTCTGGAGGGCCCAAGGCTAAAGGAGTCCATGCTGATTCTTCTAAGAGGCAGCAGCCTCCTTCCTTTTACGATTTAAATATTTTTGTTAGAATATAAAAGAAAACAAAAATAATGGGAAGCTAGAAGAGGAAAAAATTGAATACTGCATCCAATTTTGGTCACCACACTATGAAAAAGATTCAGAGACTCTAGAAAAAGTGCAGAGAAGAGCAATCAGGAGGATGAGGGGACTGGAGGCTCAAACATAGGTTGAACGGTTGCAGGAACTGGGCCTGGCTAGTCTAGGGAAGAGAAGGACCAGGGGAGACAGGAGAGCAGCCTTCCCAATATTGGAGGGGCTGCCCCAGAGAGGAGGAGGAGGGGGTCAAGCTATTCTCCAAAGCTCCCAGAATAATGGAGAGAAACTGAACAAGAAGAGATTCAACCTGAAAATAAGGAGAAATTTTCTGACAAGGAGAACCACCAACCTATAAAAAAAGACCTTGAGACTCTAGAAAAAGTACAGAGAAGAGCAACCAGGATGATTAAGGGACTGGAGGCTAAAACATACAATGAACAGTTGTAGGAACTGGGCCTGGCTAGTCTAGTTTAGTTTAGTTTACTTTATTGTCATTGCATTTACAACGAAATTAAATGCCATCTTCAGTCTACATTATACATAAAAAACAAAAACATCCTTCGCATTCTATACAATTGAATTGAAAACCCCTGATATTGCATTAATGTTGCACCATACAGTAGAATTCAATAGAGTTACTGCTGTGGGACAGAAGCTGTTTTTCAGCCTATTTGTCCTTTTTAGTCTAGTGAAAAGAAGGACCGGGGGGACACGATAGCAGCCTTCCGATATCTCAGGGGCTGCCCCAAAGAAGAGAGGGGTCAACCTATTCTCCAAAGCACCTGAAGGCAGGACAAGAAGCAATGGATGGAAACTATTCCAGGAGAGAAGCAACCTGGAATTAAGGAGGAATTTGCTGACCGCGAGGACAATTAACCGTTTTTTTTTTTTTTTTTTTTTTTTTGCCACCAGAAGTTGTGGGTGCTCCATCACTGGAAGTTTTTTTTAGAAAAGACCTAGGCAGACATTGGTCTGAAATGATATAGGGTTCCCCGCTTGAGCAGGGGTTGGACTAGAAGACCTCCGAGGTTCCTTCCAACTCTTTTTCTTCTGTTCTTCCTGCCCCCCCCCTCTGGTGGTAGAGCATAGATGAAGTCAGCAAGAGCGAGATTGGCCGGAAGATCAAGGAAGGCATGGAGGAAGCAGCCAAAACAGCGAAGCAGTCTGCAGAAACAGTCTCCAAGGGAGGAGAAAAGCTGGGCCGGACTGCAGCATTCAAGGCCATTTCTCAGGTAACTCCCTTCTTCAGTCAGGTGCAGGGATGGGCTGCAACGGGTTTGGGCGGGTTCTAGAGGACCCATTGCTAACATTATGGCTGGTTCGGCAAACCGCCAAATCCCACCCCCTGTGTCACGCCTTTTGGTGGAGACTGACTCTGAGGGAGAGGAGGAACGGCCGAGAGGGAGTGGAAGTGGGGCTCTGGGGGTTATGGAGGAGGCTGGGGTAGGGCAGAGGCCGGCTGGGCAGTCAGAGGAAGACCCAGGCCACCTCCTCTCCATCCTAGGGCATGCAGGGAGGAGAGGATAAGGGAGAGACGTGGTCTCCTCTGGAGGAGAGGGCCTTGGTCCTCTTCATGGGCTGCAGCTGTGACAACTCAATAAGAGGACGGACATGCGTATGGGCGAGTGCTGGAAACAAAGCATGGAAATATCTCTAGTTTATAGTTCCTCTCTTGAGTTTGGTGTCCTTCCCAGTGTGCGTTATCTGTGGACGTCCTCCAGCCCTTATCTTGCCTGGTTTGTGTTGCTTTTTTCCTCCTTGTAGCTGTTTGTGTGGGAGTTTTTTGTCTTCAGTCAAAGATATTTGGAGCTTGGAAGCAAAGTGAAGGAATAAAAGGGACTTCACCTCTTTTCTGTGACTGTGTTTGTCTTGTATCCCATCCTGGGTCATCACACCCTGGCTCGGGAGCCCGTTTTCGCTGGCAGATGCTCGGGCTGCCACAGGCGCACCCGACATGAGTGATGTTGAGCTGACCACTCCCGCCCCTGCCCCCACCGCCCTGCCCCCCCTCCCCTCGAGGTCAAACACAACCCTAATGTGGCCTTCCATGAAATCAAGTTGGACACCCGTGGTATAGGCAATGCTCAGATTTTTTAATTTTTTTTTAACAGTACAGGTAATCCCTGGGTTATGAGTGTTCCCTTAGAGAATGGTCAAAGTTACGTGATCAGCGCCCCTTCGTGTTTATGAGCAAGTCCCGAGACTGTGAATCTTGCAGCACCACGGCAATTGTTCGCCCTTACCAATAACCGCAGAGGCTCTGCAACATTTGTCCTGCTCTTTGCTGGCCAAAACGGAGCTTTGGAGGGGCGCGCACAGCTGAGAGGCTAGAGAGGAGACAACTTGCTAGATCTTCTGACAGAAAGTGACCTGGCACGGCAGCTTGGGTGTGGGGGGGAAAGCAATTGTGGGGAGCATGAGGTATTTCTGTGGGTCGGGGAGGCCTTGGGTGGTTTTAGGCAGGGGACATGTTCCTTCACTAGGGCCCCGCCCATGGACTTCCCTACCCTGAAATATCTCATGTTCACTTAACAAACCGCTCGTTCGATTAGCAAATGCGTGGGTGAAAGGAGGGAGTGATGGCGTTCAATGTACGAGATTCACTCCCACCAATCCTCTGCTTATGAATGGAATGGGGCAGCTCCATTATATTCATAACTCAAGGGCTACTTGAATGGTCTTTGCCTCTTCTGTCAATCAATCCGGGGACTTCCTCTCCCCTGCTGCAAGGTTGGAAAACTGACAGCTAAGCAGGGAGGATGAGTCAAGAGGGCAACTAGCCTCGAGTCCTTATACAGCCGCAAGAGGCATAATCCCGACCTTCTCTCCCTTCCATTGAGCTTTATCTGGGTGGTTCCCAAGGGAAGAAGGTGAGCAGTCTTTGGAGGGGTGGGGAATAAACAACTTGATTGTCTTCTACCTATATTACAAAGTAGGTAGAAGACAATCAAGTTGTTGATTTTTCCTAAGTTGAGACTTTGAAAAAAAAAAGTGCAGAGAAGAGCAACTAAGGTGATTAAGGGCCCAAAGACTCAAAACATATGAAGACTGGCTGCAGGATTTGGGTCTGGCTAATCTAGAAGGATTAGAGGGGACATGATAGCGGTATGTCGGTATTTGAGGGGCTGCCATAAAGAAGAGATCAGTTTATTTTCCAAAGCAGCAGAAAGCAGGACAAGAAACAACGGATAGAAACTAATTGAGGAGAGAAGCAACCTGGAACTAAGGAGAAACTTTCTGACAGGGAGGACAGTTAACCAGCGGAACAGCTTGCCACCAGAAGTTCAGAGTGTTCCATCACTGGAGGTTTTTAAGAAGAGACTAGACAGCCACCTGTCTGAAATGGTGTAGAGTCTCCTGCTTGAGCAGGGGGGTGGACTAGAAGACCTCCAAGGTCCCTTTCAGCTCTATTTTGATTGATTTGGGCCTTTCGTGAGTGGATCTGGTTCCTTGCGGCTGACGTGTGACATGGCTTCCCTTCCCAGGGCATGGAGAGCGTCCGGAAGGAGATTGACGAGAGCGTGCTGGGTCAGACGGGCCCTTACAGGCGTCCGGAGAGACTCCGGAAAAGGACAGAATCTGCCAGTGAGAGGCTGAAAGAGGAGCGGATATTCGAAGCTAACGAGTGGGTGTCAGAACTGGGATCAGAACTGGAACCAGAGCTGGGTGATGCTGGGGGGCGGGGGGGACAAGAAAGAAACCTCAGCCAGGAGAGGCCTGGCATCTTCCAATGGAACTGGAAAAGCACATCTGCCTCGCTCTTCCTGAGGCCGTGCAGGCAGTTGGCTGCGAGGGTTTCCCCCATGGGAGCCGAAAAGATCTCTCTTTCCCAACGACAGGTAGGGGGACGTTCCAGCCTCCTTCCCTTAACCTCCCTCTGTCGCCCCCTCTAGGCAAGCGATGGGCATGGTGCTCCACAAAGACTCCAAGTGGTACCAGCAGTGGAAGGAGTTCAAGGACAACAACGTGGTTTTCAACCGTACGTATTATGGGAATGCAGTGGGTCACGTGGTTAGGGTACCGGGCTCAGCATGGGTCGGCTCGAGACCCGGTTGCATGCTACAGGACGGGGCGAGCGCCCGCCACTCGTTCCAGCTCCTGCAGACTCATCAGTTTGAAAGCGGGCAACTACGCGTCGATAGATTGGTATGTTGTGGCCCGCCGGAGGAGCTGACGGAGCCGGCATCAGAGTCGGACAATAGTGAGGAGGTTGGGGAGCAACCTGGACCAGTCTTGGAGGCTGAGGAAGGCTCGGATGAGGGCTCTGCATCAGAGCAGAGATGGGGCCAGGGATAAAGAGGATACCGAATAATTATTTAGCATGGGATTTGTTTTACAAATGGTTAGACAGCAGAGGTAGAAATGAGAAATTGGAAGAATATTATTACATACAAGTAAACATTATTGGCATTATATATATATATATATATATATATATATATATATATATATATATATATATATATATATAGTAAATGAACCAAGACGTTACACTGTTTATTGAGCACTGATGTATATTAAATATGTATAACTAAAACTTAAAAAAGAATCCTTAGTGCTATTTGAATTTATTTCTCAGCCTCTAGAGAACAAGTTTCCTTTTTTTTAAAGTGACCTCCTCCTGGTTTCCCAGGGCAGGGGGCCCATATTCCTTCTTCCAGGGGTACCTTTCCATTTCCTTAGGTTTCTTTGAAATGAAGATGAAATACGACGAGAGTGACAATGCCCTCATCCGTGCCTCACGCGTCATGACGGACAAAGTGACCGACTTCATAGGTCTGTCTTCCTTTTTTTCTCCCCTCATCTGGTGAGCAAGGGGCATTTCTGGCTGGCCATTTGCAGGACCTTATAGGCAGTGGTGGGGTGCAACCGGTTTAACAACCGGTTCTGTGAGCGTGCCCGCGCGCGCGCAGTTTTAAAAAAAAACACCAATTTGAACCTCTACAGGGTAAGTAGAACAGCTGAAATCTGCGTGAAATCTGTGCTGGGCGAATCAGCTGAGCTGAAAAAGAGAGAAATATAGGACAGGATAGGGTGGTGGTGGTGGTGCTGGTGGTGGGTGAGCTGATCATTGGAACTACCGGTTCGCTTGAACCGGTCTGAACCAGCCACAGCCCACCATTGCTTATAGGGCAGGGATGGCGAAGCTTTTTGTTGTGGTGTGCCGAAAGGGCACGCAAGCGCGATAGCAAGGGCGTGCACGTGCCAGCACCCACAATGCAATGCGGGGCCCCCGTGCATGCGCGCGCAATCTCCTTACCCTGCACTGCATATGCACGTGCCACCAACTGATTTTCGGCCCTTCTGAGACCTTTTTCACCCTCCCGGAGGCTCGAGAGAAGCCTCTGCAGCCCCGGGAGGCTGAAAAACGGGCCTGTTTCGGCACTTCCGGTATTTCCAGAAGGCCCGTTTTTCGGCCTCCCAGGGCTGCAGAGGCTTCCCTTGAGCTTCCGGGAAGGCAAAAAACAGCCTCAAACGGGCCGAAAATCAGCGGGGAGGTTCGTGTGTGTGCAGTGCAGTGCTGGGGCTCGCGTGCCCGCACAAATGGCTACCCGTGTCATAGGTTCACCATCATGTCAAAGGGCGAAAAAAGTGTTTCCCTGTAAAAAAAAAGACAGTTCATTTAGTGACCAAAATTATAACAGCGTTGAAACCGCTGACTTCTGTCAATCGTTGTTCATACTGAACGACTATTGCAGGATCCCTACAGTCGTGTGATCCAAATTCGGACACTTGTCAACTGGCTCATACTTACGACGGTTGCGATGTCCCAGGGTCAAAGCTACCGTCCACCCTACCTGTCCGGCAAGGGGGCATTTAATTTCACAAAAGGTCTCAACACCCAAGATCAAGAGCCTGGCTTGGGGCTCATAGATTGGTTGACTCAGCCCAGAGTGAGGAGCAATTGTTCTCAACTGTGGCCCCTTTAAGATCTGCGGACTTCAACTCCCAAAATCCTCCAGCCAGCTATATCTACCGTGTTTCTCACATAATAAGGCCGGGCCTTTTTTTTTGAGCTCGAAAAACGGGTTAGGCGCCTTTTCGGGTAACTTAATTTCCCCCTTCATCCTCATCTAGAGCGCCTGCGGGCAGCCTCGCCACCAGCCGCTCCTAACGGGCGATCATGGCGAAGCGCAGAGAGCTCCCTACTCCCACCAAACACCTTTGTTGCAGACCCAAGACCTTTGGCACCTGCCGCTGTTGCTTTCCCTTCTGCCCATTCCGCTGCCGTTGGAGTGCCGTTGGAGCTGCCGCCGCCGTTGGAGTGCCGTTGAGCTGCCGCCGCTGTTTGAGCTGCCGCCGCCGTTGGAGTGCCGCCGCACGTTGGAGCTGCCGCTCCGTGTTTGGAGCTGCCGCCGTGTTTGGAGTGGCGGCGGTGCTCAAATGGCAGTGGTGCTCCAAACAGCGGCAGTGCTCCAAACGCGAAGCGGCAGCTCCAAATGTGGCGGCAGCACTCCAAACAGCAGCGGCAGCTCCAAATGGCAGCGGCAGCTCCAAACACGGAAGCGGAGCCACCGCCGCCGCTTGAGCTGCCGCCGCCGCTTGGAGTGCCGCCGCCACATTTGGAGCTGCCGCTCCGCGCTTGAGCACTGCCGCTGTTTGAGCACCACTGCCATTTGGGAGCACCGCCGCCACTCCAAACACGGCGGCAGTGCTCCAAACACGGAAGCGGCAGCTCCAAATGTGGCGGCGGCAGCTCCAAATGGCGGTGGCAGCTCCAACGGCACTCCAAATGGCAAGTCCCCCACCCTTCCCCTATTTTGCATGTTTTAAACTAGGCCTAAATTTGGGGGCTTAATTTGATTTTATGCCTAGAAAACATGCTGGGTCTTCCTATTGGTGGAGGCCGTATTGTTGGAGAAACACGGTAGAATTCTGGGAGTTGAAGTCCACAGGTCTTAAAGGGGCCACAGTTGAGAAACACGGGTGAAGACAGACCTGGGGGGCGTTGGTGGCCCCTGCTTCCTCCTCCTGAGAGATGGACTCTTGCCTCTGTGGAGGCCAAGCTGCCCTGGAGCCGCCCCTGCAGGGCTGGGAGGGACGAAGAGAGGGACGGAAGCACTGGTTTGGGGAAGGACACCTATCCCCTGGAGTCCCCCCTCCCCTCCTTCTGAAGGGCAGGGATCCTTCCTTCCTGCTTAGCCATCTCCTCCTTCCCTCCCTCCGGCAGGCGGGCTGTTCTCCAAGACCGAGATGTCCGAGGTCCTTACCGAGATCCTGCGCGTTGACCCCAACTTCGACAAGGACCAGTTCCTCAAGCAGTGTCAGGCCGACATCATCCCCAACGTTCTCGAGGTAAGTTGGGTGGGCAAGAGGCGGAGGGGTGTGGGTCCCCAGCCTGCCCCCGTTAAGAAGCCCAGGCTTCACAGGGGTAAAGTAAAGGTTCCCCTGCACGTACCTGCTAGGAGGTGGTGCTCATCTCCATTTCAAAGCCAAAGAGCCAGCGCTCCGTGGTCATGTGGCCGGCATGGCTAAACACCTTTGAAGGCGCACGGAGGAACGCTGTTCCCCTCTTCCCACCAAAGGAGTCCCTACTTTCCTACTTGCATTTTTTAACATGCTTTCGAACTGCTGGGTTGGCAGAAGCTGGGACAAGTAACGGGAGCTCACTCCGTGACGCGGCTATGCTAGGGATTCGAACCACTGAACTGCCAACCTTGCTGATCGACAACCTCAGCGTCTTAGTCCCTGAGCCACCGTGTCGCCCTTTACGGGGGTAGCAGAAGATAAAGAGGTGAGGCAGGATCCCCCGGCCAGCTCTTCGGGCCTTGTGGCTCCCTGTCTTTCAAAGCCTGGACTTTCCTGCAGGAGCAGAAACACAAGAGTCCTCAACTTTCGACGGTTCATTTAGCGACCGTTCGAAGTTCCAAGGGCCCCTGGGTAAAAGAAGTGACTTGGACCTTTTTCACACTTACGATTTTTCCGTCCCTGTGGTTACGGGATTCAAATTCAGATGCTTGGCTAGTGATTCGTACTTAAGACGGTTGCAGCGTCCTGGGGGGCTGTCACACAGTCCCCTGTTTGTAATCTCCTGACAAGGAAAACCAATGTGGGGAGGGGGGCTAATCCAGATTCACATAACAACCTCGTTATTAACTGAACGATGGCAGCGGTTCACTTAACGCCTGCCTCAGGGACGGTTGCAAAATGGAGCATAACCCGCTGAACAATTGTGGCTGTAAGCGAGGATTACCTTGTAAGATCGCGGCGAAGAACACCGATTCTTGCAGCCGACAAGGTGTGAGACTGGCAGCCTCACCTGTCGAAACCGCTGGACCTCCAGTGGTGCCGACCACAGCAGTCATAAGCCGGAGGACCAGTCGCAAGTCTCATCCTTCAGTGCCATGGTAACTCTGAATGGTTGTTAAAATGAATAGTGGTAAAATACCGGTAGAATGGAAGGGTGTTTGAGCTAAGATTCACTTAATAATACGTGGCAAAACTGTCAAGAGTACATTCATTAACTGGCAGGGACATGGTTAACAAAGGAAGCATGGCAAAAGACCAGCCAATGGGAGCTGACAACCTGGGTGTGGTTTGGCTCTCTGTGCTGTGGTGAGAATTGAAAGTGAAACTAGACTTGCTTGCTTGCTGAAACTGATTTCTGCTCTGAGCTGCTGCTGCTGCTTCTGTTTTTTCTTCTATTACATTGGAAGAATCTACAAATGGTATTGTAAACTTTACTTCATCTTATGTTTGTCAAGAAGTGAATGATCCTGCTGAATCAGTCATCTGTGTGTTTCCTGGACTTGAATTTCTGCTGCAAACTCGTAACAAAATCTCACCTCACAACCACAGAAATTTGGGGCTCAATTGTGGTCATAGGTTGAGGACTACCTGTACAGCAAATTGCCCTTTGATTGCCCCTTTTGATGCCAGGATGACAGAACCCCCCCCTCCTTCCTTCCCCGCCAGGATGTCCTGCAGCCTCTCCGTTTTATTCCCATTTTAAATGCAACAGGAGCAGCCGGTGTTAAATCCCAACAGGATTAACCCTCTATCCAGCGTCTTCAGATGAAACAAACTTCAGTTTCACCCTCTCCCGTGCCGGCTTTGTCCTTCCCTCTTGCCCAGGGCACCCCTGGCACTCCTCCCCACCTGTATGTCAGGATTCCGGGGATTGTCCTTGTTAGGGATATACACCCTAGCAGAACCTGCACGGCAGTCAGGCAGGCAGGCAAATATGTTAGATAAACGTTTTTGTAGCTTACACTCAATAAAACAGATACACAGTGCTAGTTAAATAGTTTATTCCAGCAAGAGTTTTAGCATAGTCAAACAGTCCATATATCATACACTAGTTCAGTCCGTCCGGGGATTAATCAGTTGCAAAGTCCAGTGTCGAAAAAGAGGTCATTAAACTTACAAATATCAGTCCAGTAATATCTCTTTGCAGTAGAGATATGAAGAAGTCAAACCTCTTTTCTTCCTTCAGCAACAGCAGAGAACACGCAGTTATCAAACTATCATCGTCATCAAGCAATCCAGTAAGCCAGCAATCAATCAGGTTCTCTTGCTCCCTCTTATGGCGATTTACAGCCGCACCCAAAATTACATGCTTTGGAGTTAAAGTGACACACACATATAAACTCACTATCATAGTTTATATATATTATTTTACCCAAACTACGTTAGGTAACCTATGTTATTCCTAACAGTCCTAATTAAATCACGAGCCTCGTTGACCGGAATGAACCCCACTCTGACACATGTAATTGACAGTCCCCTGTGACCCTCTTTCCCCCCTCTCCCCCCCTGCGTGTGTCATCAATCAGATTCTCCAACTGAGCCACCTTCACAGGGCTGGGTCTCATCAATCACATTCACCAATGAGGATTTTCGCAGGCAGAAGGTCTGGTAGCCTAGGCTACAATCTTTTGAAGATAAGCGTGGAATGTACTTCTGGTTTTTTACTTGCCGATCTGCTCCTTCAGATGTCCCCCTCCCCTCCTGCTTAGGGCAACTCGAAAACAGGCATAGGAATGTTTTACGAGTTGACACCATCCATTGCCTCCCACCCCCCGCCCCCTCCACACCCCTGACAAGCATCTGCTCTCTCCTTTCCCCAGGCTATGATTTCCGGAGATCTGGACATCCTGAAGGACTGGTGCTACGAAGCGGTGAGTCTCCACACGGGGAGGATATTTGGGGCATGTGTGTGTGTGTGTGTGTGTGTGTGTGTGTGGCAGGGGCTGCTGGGAAAAGGGTGTGATGACCCAAAGGGGCGTGACACGAAAATAACAAAGTCACAAAAGTAGAATAAATTCCCTTTAATGCCTCCGACTTGGGGCCCAAGGTCCAATTATCCTCAGCTGGATATCAAACTTCCAAAAACAGTCTATGAAGGGGAGAAATGCAGTCCGAACCCAAAGTAAAGATAATTAGAAATTTTAAAAAAAAACCAGCACAAACCACGCTGAAGTAATTAACACGGCAGGCCAGGATGATAAATTGCAGACTTCCACAAGAAAACGCAGCAACCACAGGTGGGAAGACGCCAAAACTCGGATAAGCCTCAACAAAGATAATGTGTCAGCTATAGAATCATGATTGATTGTGGCCACGTAGCTGGAGAAAGTGATGTTAATTGAGTAGCTCTTAATAGACAAAATATAATTCTTTTGATACTTCAAAGTTAAAGAGAGTGGCTCAGAAAGAATTGGACTTACTTTGGGATTAGTTCATGTGATGTGATGATGAGTAAAAAGGAGATGGTTTGTAGGTTGGGACAGTATGGAAAGTCCGGGGAAACTTTTAGTTTCGGAATTCCACAGAATGCGCCAGGCTCTGTTCTAATAAAAGTACTTTGAGATTATGGTTGTCTTGGAGTTACTGACAGGAATGGATTTTACCTGGAACGCTGACATACTGCACGCTTTTGCTTCCAGCAAAGACCTGTGTGCAAACGCCCCACTTATATCCTGTTCTCCCAGCTACAACTAATGAAAGGGATCAGGGCCCTTTCCTTTCCCGTAAGCCATGTTGCTCCCTTCTCCGTTCCTCCCTGCGTGCCCTAGGATGAAGAAGGGGTGGCCCTGGGTCTTCCTCTGAATTCTTCCACAGCCACCGGAGCCACACTCCCACTCCGTGTCAGCTGCTCAATCTCCCTCTCAGAATCAGACTCCAAGAAGGGCATGACGGGAAGAACTTTGTAGGCCCCCCGAGAAAAGCCCGGCGGGACTTCTGGGGCCGAGAGACCTGGGGGGGGGCCCTCTCTTAAACCGTTTCCTTCTCTTGCAGACCTACAGTCACCTGGCCCATCCTATCCAGCAGGCCAGAGCGATGGGGCTCCAGTTCCACTCCAAAATCCTAGATGTGGACAATGTGGACGTGAGTAGCCCCCTTCCTACTACCGCTACGGAACTCTTGCGCACCCCAAACCATTAGTTTGGACTTCCGGCAGGGGCCCCCATCTTGCACCCAAAAGAGCTCCGGCGGAGGAGGAGAGGTTCCCAACTCCTGGCTATCCTCGGCTTGGGGGCTTCTCTTCCCATTGGTCAGGTCTATATCCCCCCCTTTAAAGCAAGATGCACCAAATTAGGCCTTTTTTGGGGGGGGACAGGACATTCCTACCTTTTTGATCACTTAAATCGGAGGTCTCCAAACTTGGCCACTTCGAAGACTTGTGGACTTCAACTCCCAGAATTCCCCAGCTAGCTGGGGAATTCTGGGAGCTGAAGTCCACAAGTCTTAAAAGTGGCCAAGTTTGGGGACCCCTGCCTTAAGGCATGGATGGGCATCGTTCCCAAGAAAGCCCAATGGGGTGCTGCAGGTCGAATCCATATATTCAACCCATATATTCAATTCACAAATGGCACATGTAATCTGCTGTCGCTGGGGACTGTGGGGGAGGAGGTGGGTGTGTGTGATTTTACTATATTAATTTATTTGATTTTACGAGTTTTATTGTTTTTAAATTGTGTTTCGACATGTTGTAAGCCGCCTTGAGTCGCCATGGGGAATAGGCGGCAGTACGAATCTAATGAATAAATAAATATAATTTGGGATGAGTTTCTCTCTGTCTCTCTCCATCCATCCATCCATCCAACCATCCATCCACTGTGTATGTTTGTTTATCTCTCTGCCTCCCTAACTAACTACCTACCCGTTCATCCATCCATCCAGTCTGTCTATCTGTCGGTCATCTATCTATAACATCTATCTCATCTATCATATCTATCATCTGTCTATCGATTGATCTATCATCTATATCCTATCTATCTATCTCTCATCTATCTATCAATCATCTCTATCATCTATCTATCTATCTATCTATCTATCTATCTATCTATCTATCTCTCATCTGTCTGTCTGTCTGTCAGTCTGTCTGTCTATTATATCTATCTATCTATCTATCTATCTATCTATCTATCTATCTATCTATCTATCTAACTATTTATCTATCATCTATCTATCTATCATCTATCAATCATCTATCTATCTATCTATCTATCTCTCATCTATCTATCAATCATCTCTATCATCTATCTATCTATCTATCATCTATCTCTATCTCTCATCTATCAATCATCTCTATCTATCATCTATCTATCTATCTATCTATCTATCTATCTATCTATCTATCTATCCATCTATCTCTCTATCTATCCATCTATCCATCCATCCATTCATTCATGCATCTATCTATCTATCTATCTATCTATCTATCTATCTATCTATCTATCTATCTATCTATCTATCTATCTATCTATCTATCTATCATCTATCAATCATCTATCCATCCATCCATCCATCCATGTCTATCTATCTATCTATCTATCTATCTATCTATCTATCTATCTATCTATCTATCTATCTATCTATCTTTCTATCATCATCTATCATCATCCATCCATCCATCCATCCATCCATGTCTATCTATCATCTAATCTATCTATATCTATATCTATCTATCTATCTATGCATCTATCTATCTATCTATCTATCTATCTATCTATCTATCTATCTATCATCTATCAATCATCTATCCATCCATCCATCCATCCATGTCTATCTATCATCTAATCTATCTATCTATATCTATCTATCCATCCATCCATCCATCCATCCTATATCAGGGGTCTCCAACCTTGGCAACCTTAAGCCAAGTGGACTTCCACTCTCAGAATTCCACTCCAAAGTGGCTGGGGAATTCTGGAAGTCCACAAGGCTTAAAATTGCCAAGGTTGGAGACTTCTGTTCTACGTCACGTCATATCCTGTCTGTCTCTCTGTCTCCATCCATCTGTCTGTCCTTTTTCATCTATATATCTATCTTCTCTCTCTCTCTCTCTCTCTCTGTCTTCTTCCCTCTCCCCCTCCCCTTGTAGATTTTCTTTTGAAAACCAAAAAAAAAAAAAAAAAAAGTCCAGTCACCTCTTGAAAAAAACCCACACCTTTGGGACAACCAATGTGCTGGATGGCTGAGAACCTCCACAGACGTTGAGCCACTTCAAAGCGTTTCATAGCGTGCGCTGGGCCGGTCGCAGCAACCCTCTTATGGACTAGCGCCTTGAAACGAGTCTTCTCTTTTCCAGCTGGCCATGGGGAAGATGATGGAGCAGGGCCCCGTGCTGATCGTCACCTTCCAGGCTCAGCTGGTGATGGTGATGAAGAACCAGAAAGGAGAGGTGGTGGAAGGAGATCCGGTAAGGCCCCACCCACCCTTCGCGATCTACCATTCGAATGGTGCCACATTCAACAACTTCGGTTGAGAAGGAAGAGAAAGAGTAGCCCACAGGCCGGGGTGGGGGGGGTCAGAGGGGACATGGGCAGGGTGTGTGTGTGTGGCCAGCTTGACATCACTCATGTTGAGGGCACCTGTAGTAGACTGAGCGCTTTGCCAGCAAAAATGGGCTCCCCCAAGGGCCATTTTCGGCTGGGACAGCCTCCTGCAAACCTCTGCCAGCGCAGCCCTCCCAAGCTCCGTTTTCGCTGACGGAGGCACCACGGGCCAGTCTGCTGTTTCCAGGGCGGCCTTGTGGGCCGGGTCTAAGGATGCCACAAGGGCCGGTGTCACCTCATCAAACATTCCTCTGCCCGTTTTAGTAGTTGCCATAAAAAAAAGTTGGGGGGGGGGGAGGAAAGAAATCTGGAAGAGCAAGTGCAGCAGTTTGGAAGCGAAAGTACATTCCAACTCTTCGCTTTAAAAGGTTGTAACTAAACTACCAGAGCTTTTGCCCGGGAAATATTTAATTTGGAGAACCTGATTGATTACATCCAGCCTGTGAACGTGCTCAGTTGGAGAATCTGATTTATGACACACCCAGAAAGTGGGGGGGAGGGTGTCACAGGGACTGTAAATGACGTAGGCCAGAGTTGGCTTCCTACAGGGCAGGGCCAAGATGTCGCCTCTAATGAATCCTTTCAAGTGTTTTGAAGTTTGGCTTGAGAATCAGGATTTCATTAGGGCGATTGCTGGAATCGTGACAGCTGGATCTAAGCACCCTGCAGACCAGATCCAGCCGCAGGCCTTGGGTTTGACTCCCCCCTGCCCTGGGCAATCCAAGGAGGCTGGGTTTAATTTTGAATTTTCCTCCCCCTCCCCACCACTCCTGGTCTCCTGTTCCCTCCCTTCCCTGGCTCCCCAGCGTTGGGCACCTGTCTCGGGGCCAGGAGGTGGGAGGGGTCTTCTAGAGACAGGGCGAAGCTCACTGTCTTCTTTTTGCTTCGGAAAACAAGAAAGTCCAGTTGCCACTTGGAAAAAAACAAACAAAAACAAACCACTTTGGAACAACCGTCACCCGGATGGTTGAGAATCTCCCTAGACAACTTGTAGTTTAGTGTCTAGATGACCACGGGGGCTGCTGGGTCAGGAGTGCAATTTCATTCAGTTGGGGAGATTGCGAGGCAGGGGTTTCTTTTTCCGGCGGGGGTTTGTCCTCTGCTGCCCCTTTTATCCCTGCGACGTGCTGGCCTCCCTTTTCACAGATTACCAGCTTAACAGAGTTGGGAGGGACCTTGGAGGTCATCTAGTCCAGTGGTCACCAACCAGTGGGCTGGGGACCCCTGGTGGTCTGTGAGAAAATTTTGGGGGTGTGCAGAGAAATGTTACCCTCCCCTCCAAAGCAATTAATCCAGGCTGCGCGGGAACACAAGGCTGCGCTGCCCACATGGCCCACGGGAACACAAGGCTTGCGTCACTTGCATTGCAAACAACACAAGGTAGTGAGAAGAGGGGGGAAAGGGCAGAGGGGGGGAACTTGCCCCACCTGCCCCCCGCGCCTGGCCTGGCCACCAGGCTGCTTCTTTCTTCTTCTGTTTTTGGCTTCACGCAAGGAAAGCAGCCAAAGTCTTTCTTTCTCTCCTCCAAACTCCGCCAGAAATGAGTCTTTGGGACCCTACAAGGCATCCTGCTCCAAGAGGCTGCGCCGGCGCAACAAGACTCACAAAGACTCATTTCTGGCGGAGTTTGGGGGAGAGAAAGAAAGACTTCTGCTGCTTCTGCTGCTTTCCTTGCATGAAGCCAAAAGTCTCTCCTCTCTCTCTCTCTCCCCCCGTGAGAACGGAGCTGGAGACGGTATCCTGCGATCCCAAATAAAGAACGATCGATCGGTAGGAAAACGGGGTGGGGGATTTTCCTGCAAACTTTTGGGAGGATTTTCCCAGGGTCTCTGGTCCGCGGGATTTAAAAGGATGAGTTTGGTGGTCCCTGAGGTCCAAAAGCTTGGCGACCCCTATTCTAGCCCGACCCACAACCTCTGCCCTTCCTTTCTCTTTCCCCCTCCAGGAGAAAGTCCTGCGGATGTTGTACGTCTGGGCCCTCTGCAGGGATCCCGAAGAGCTGAACCCCTACGCCGCCTGGCGCCTGCTGGACATTTCCGCTTCCAGCACTGAGCAGATCCTATGAGTCGGCCCAGGGGGTGGGGGAGCTCGACAGCGATCCTGCAGAGCGCCCCACCCCCCTGTCCTGCGCAGAGTCCAGCACGAGGGACCCCAGCGGGGCTGGGCCAGGGGTGCTGGTTCGGATGTAGATGCTGGGAGACCCTCCCCCTGTACCCTCTTTTTCTGGTCTTCAGACTTGGAACTTGCTAGCATCCGGGCACGATGCGGGGCAGCGCTGACCCCCCGCCCCTTGCCCTCACGGATGTCTGGGTCTCCCAGGACGGACACCGGCCTGCGCTTTGCCAAAGTTATGCCTGTTCCGAAACTCGCTGCCCCTTCATCCTCGCACCGAAGAGGCTTCCGGAAGGCTCCTTGCAGCGGATTCATCAGGCTGAGCTGGACACCGGGGGCTGCCAGGGGGCAGGGAGACGACCCACACACACATACGCGGGAGAGGAAAACGGGGTGGAGAGAGAGGGGAGGGTCTTGAGGCGCAGAAGGCCGGCAGGAGGTGGTTGGTCTTCCTTCCAGGAGCTATTTCCTCACAAGGTTGGCAGGCTCAGGGTGGAATCTGGGGTCTTTGGTACCCCCTTTTTTGCAGCCCTGGCCGGGCTTGGAATTGGCTTAGCACCCTTGACGGGGTGCTGGGCGGGGGGGAAATGGCCTCCTCTCCATAAGAGTCTTCCATGCCCCCTCTGTAAATTAAAAAAAGATACGGCCCACCCTACATGTGTACATATCTGTTTTGACCCAGCTCCGCAAACACGACCAACCCTCTGAAGTTAAAAGATTCCTTTATTAGGAGGGCCGGCACCCCTGGCAAAAAATTTCTGTCTCACTAAGTCCATCCAGCCGGAAGACAAATAGTTGTCTGCCATCTCTATTCATCTCCACCCCTGCCTTTTATCCCCCAGAGTCAGGGTGGGGCTTCGCTAGCAGCCATGGCTCTTCCGTCCCAAGGACCGCCCATAGATTTCCACTGCTCTCCTCTCCTTTTATCCCCAGAGTCAGGATGGGGCTTCGCTAGCAGCCATGGCTCTTCCGTCCCAAGGACCGGCCCATAGATTTCCACTGCTCTCCTCTCCTTTTATCCCCCAGAGTCAGGGTGGGGCTTCGCTAGCAGCCATGGCTCTTCCGTCCCAAGGACCGGCCCATAGATTTCCACTGCTCTCCTCTCCTTTTATCCCCAGAGTCAGGGTTTAGCAGCCATGGCTCTTCCGTCCCAAGGAGAGATTTCACTGCTCTCCTCTCCTTTTATCCCCAGAGTCAGGGTGGGCCGCTAGCAGATGGCTCTTCCGCCAAGGACCGCCCATAGATTTCCACTGCTCTCTCTCCTTTTATCCCCAGAGTCAGGTGGGGGCTAGCAGCCATGGCTCTTCCGTCCCAAGGACTGGCCCATAGATTTCACTGCTCTCCTCTCCTTTATCCCCAGAGTCAGGGTGGACTGCTAGCAGCCATGGCTCTTCCGCCCAAGGACCGCCCATAGATTTCCACTGCTCTCCTCTCCTTTTATCCCCCAGAGTCAGGGTGGGGCTTCGCTAGCAGCCATGGCTTTTCTATCCCAAGGACCGGCCCATAGATTTCCACTGCTCTCCTCTCCTTTTATCCCCAAAGTTGCCTGTGGGGGGGGGTGCAGTGGCTAGCAAGGGAGGGCCAGGACTGTCAGGTACATTGGACGTGCCAGGCAGAAGGAGCGAATCCTGCCCCAGCTCTGGAAAGTTGGAGGCCAGCGCCGCCTTCACACTAGTCTCATGAGTCTAGGGCTTGTGTGACTCTCAACTCCCCTCCTTCTCTAGCTGGAGAAGAAAAGGAAAGAAAAAGAGAAGGTTCGGAGAAGGGATGATGGAGATATATCTTCCGAATAGAGCTGGAAGGGACCTTGGAGGTCATCTAGTCCAACCCCTGACCAAGCAGGAAACCCTACACCATTTCTGACCGATGGCAGTCCAGTCTCTTGAAATCCTCCAGGGATGATGAAGCTCCCACAACTTCCAAAGACTGGTGAATTGTTCTCACTGTCAGAAAGTTTCTCCTTATTTCCAGGTTGAATCTCTCCTTGGCCAGTTTCCATCCATTATTCCTTGTCTGGCCTTCAGGGGCTTTGGAGAATAGCTTGACCCCTTCCTCCTCTCTGGGGCAGCCCCTCAAATATTGGAAGACTGCTATCATGTCTCCCCTGGTCCTTCTCTTCCCTGGACTAGCCAGGCCCAGTTCCTGCAACCATTCATTGTATGTTTGAACCTCCAGCCCCCTCACCATCCTGGTTCTTCTCTGCACTTTTTCTAGAGTCTCAGTGTCTCGAAAGCAGCGCTCTTACTAAGTGGCCTTACTAAGGCTTTATATGGTGGTCCTAAGACTTCACGTGATTTTGAAGCAATGCCTCTTTATACAACCCAGGATTATATTGGCTTTTTTGGGTTGCTGCCACACAGACGGCTGGCTCACGTTTAAACGATCCTGCCTCAGCTGCAGAAAGACAGCGGCTGCGAAGAATGGTGGCCTCAGCAGCTGCCTTCCCAGATGCCTCCTGGTCTGTGCATCCTCCCAACTTGTGTGACTCCAACTCCCATCGTCCTCTAGCTGGGGAAGAAAAAGAGAGAAAAGAAAAGGAAAGAAAGGAAAAGGAAGAAATGGAAGGAAGGAGAAAAAGGAAGAAATTAAAAAAACAGGAAAAAAGGAGGGTGAAAGAAGGAAAGAGGAAGAAAGGAAGAAGTGAAAAAGGAGAAAGAAAGAAGGAAAGAAAAAGGAAGGTGTGAAAGAAACAGGAAAAAGAAAGGAAGAAATGAAAGAAAAAAGGAAGGAAAAGAAAAGGAAGGAGGGAGGGAGAAAGAAGGAAAGGAAGGAAGAAATGAAAAAAGGGAGAAGGAAAAGAAAGGAAGTGAAAAAAAAAGGAAGGAAGGGAGAAAGGAAACAGGAAGAAATGAAAAAAGGAAGGAGGGAGAAAGAAGGAAGGAGGGAGGGAGAAAGAAGGAAAGGAAGAAAAGGAGGAAGAAACAAAAGAAAAAGGAGAAAGAAGGAAAGGAAAAGAAAAGGGAAGAAGAAAGGAAGGAAGAAATGAAAGAAAAAGGAGAAAGAAGGAAGGAAAAGAAAAGGGAGGGAGAAAGGAAAGAGGAAGAAAGGAAGAAATGAAAGACAAAAGGAGAAAGAAGGAAAGGAAAAGAAAAGGAGGAGAAAGAAGGAAAGAGGAAGAAAGGAAGGAAGAAATGAAAGAATCGGAAAAAGAAGGAGGGAGAAAGGAAAGAGGAAGAAGTGAAAGAAACGAGCAGGAGGGAGAAAAAGAGGAAGAAATGAAAAACAGAAAAAGGAAAGAGGGAGAAAAGGAAAGAAACAGGAAGAAGGACGGAGAAAGAAAGGAAGAAATGAAAGAGAGAAAAAGGAAGGAAGGAGGGAGGAAGAAAAAAAGGAGAATGTCTCCAAAGAAGGGATGATGGAGATTTAACTAAAATCCTTTGGTTTCCTGATAATGCCTGGTGGTGGCGCCCACCTCGGATTCATTCAACGTAATGTGCCAACTTGGGCACCGACTTGGAGAAGATCTCGGCCACGCCAGCCTCCCCTCCCAGGTGCATCCTGCTGTCTCTCTTCCCCCCTTCCCCAAACAGCTTCCCTGGGCAGGAACCCTCGCGCAACCTGGACGCCCTGGGCACGTCGCCCTGGGTGCCACCCTGGCTGCACCAGCGCCTCTGCGGCACTGTGTTGCTTGGCAGAGGCTCAGCTCGCCACAGGGCTCATGGACCCAGCGGAGGCTCAGCCAATGGCCGGCCGTGTCTCACCTCCACTGCCAGCGTTGCTTGACTGGGCTGGCACTCGGCATCGCACACACCACACACACACACACACACCCAGCTGGCAGCCGCTCTCTCTCTCCTCCAACTCTTCTTCCATCTCTGGCTTGGGCGCATCTGGTGGCAGTGAATTCCACCGGGTACCAGGGCTCTGGCTATTTGGGGGGGGTTTGTTGCCAGGGGTGTGTGTGTGTGTTTGTGGGGAAGGGGGCAGCTTCTCTTGGGTCAATCCAGGTGAGAAGGAAGGCAAAGTAGCCTCCCTCCCCATTCCAGAAAAACTCCCTTCTTGACTCTGGGTGCCTTGGGGGGGGGGGGCAGGTGCCTCCCTCTGGCTACTTCTGGCCAATGGGCTGGTCCAGGAGTTCGTCGCCAGACGTGCCTGATTGGCTGCTTCTCCTCACCGCCCGGGGGGCAGGGAGGCGGTTGCCATGGCGACCGTCGGGCAACCTTGCGTGCTTGGACCAGGTTCCCGGTGGGATGCAGCGGTCCTGGATTACAGACAAGAGCAGCTTTCTCGGAACAGCTTTTCCTTGGAGGTCGGTGGGTGATTCATCCCTGGAGGGTTTTTGGGCAGCCATTTGTCTGAAATGGTACATGGTCTCCTGCTTGAGTAGGGAGGGCTGGACTAGATGACCTCCAAAGTCCCTTCCGACTCTTGTTATTTCTACAATCTCAGATCAATGAACCAGTGGAACAGCTTGAGAATTGGTGGGTGCTCCATCCCTGGAGGTTTTGAAGAAGGCACTGGACTGTCTGAAAGATCTGCTTGAGCAAGGGGGCTGGACTAGATGACCTCCAAGGTCCCTTCCGAACTCTTGTTATTTCTACAATCTCAGATCAATCAACCAGTGGAACAGCTTCAGAATTTGTGGTTGCTCCATCCCTGGAGGTTTTTAAGAAGGGACTGGACGGCCATTTGTCTGAAATGGTCTGCTTGAGCACCGGGGGTTGGACTAGATGGCCTCCGAGGTCCCTTCCGACTTTTTATTCTATTCTCCATCCCACCTGTTTTCCAACGTTCACTCCCCCACCCTTGAACTGAGGGGGTGGGAAAAGAAGGTCTCTAGTGCCGTTTCCAGGATCTCGGACCGGTGGGTGAGGGGTTTGGTCCAGATTGGCCACTCAAAGCCCAAGATCAGATGGGGGGGGGGGATGCAGCTGGGACCCTTGCCACCGACATTGAACCCCCCTCCCCAAAGTTGGCTCTCGCCGCACGAGGTCTTTGATCTGGGCCTGGGGGGGATCTAGGCAAGCCCTGATCCCAGACCCTCAGCCTGGCTGGGAAGGAAGGGGGTTGTAGTACAGCCTCTCCCTCCAACCCAACAGGACGTGCAGAGCTGGGCAGGCCGGGGACGGAAGGGGGTACCCCGAGATCATCGGGGGAAGCTACAGCTTGGTCTGAAGGCAGCAGGTCCGATGGTCGCAGGTGCTTCTCTTTCTTGCTGGGTGGTCTTGATACCAGGTCCCTATTCAAATTTGGGGTGCATTTGAGGTGCTCATTGTCACCCTGAAAGCCCTTTGGGGGTATTTGCTCTCAGTGGGATCCGCCTGTCTGGGGAGGGCTGGAAGGGAGGGGTCCCTCTGGGGCTGCAACCCTAAGGAATACGTAGAGCAGAGCAGAGAAATAGAAATAGAAATAGAAATAGGAATAGAATAGAATAGAATAGAATAGAATAGAATAGAATAGAATAGAATAGAATAGAATAGAATAGAATAGAATAGAACACTTGGAAGGGAAATTGGAGGTTGAATATAGAATAGGACAGAATAGAATATTGGAATGAAGAACAGAATAATATAGAATGGAATAGAATAGAATTACAGAATGGAATAGAATAAGGAATGGAATGGAACAGAACAGAACAGAATAGAACAGAACAGAAGGATGGAGAGTAGAATAGAATAGAATAATATAGAATGGGATAGAACAGAATTAGGGAATGGAATGGAATAGAATAGAAAATAGAATAGAATAGAAGACTGGAATGAAGAATAGAATTAGGATAGGATAGGATATAGAATAGAACGGAATAAAATAGAATACAGGATTAGAATAGAATGGAAAGGAATGGAATGGAATGGAATGGAATAGAATAGAATAGAATAGAATAGAATAGAATAGAATAGAATAGAATAGAATAGAATACTGGAATGAAGAAAAGAATAGAATGGGAGTAATAAGGAGAGAACAGAGCAGAACAGAATAGAATAGGGCTGGAAGGGACCCTTGGAGGTCTTCTAGTCCAGCCCCCTGCCCTGCTCAAGCAGGAGACCCAACACCATTCCAGACCAGTGACCGTCCAGTCTCTTCCTAAGAAACCTCCAGCCAGACCTTCCTTCGCTCCCTGCTCTGCTGGGCCGAGGGGAGGGGTCCCCTGTTTCTCAGGCGGCTGGTTTGGCTGCTCGAGGCTCGGAGAGGTAGTGGGCTGGGATACCAGCCCCCGCGGAGGCAGGAGGCCGCCTCTTGGACGGCCGGCGTCTCGGTCATGAGGACTAGAAGCTTAGCTCCGGGGCCAGGCGTCGTTTCAAGGCTGCGACCCGGAAAGCCCCCCCACCGGAGCAGCTGGCTTCGGACTCCCGGAGGGCGGTCGAGCGGGGGTCCTGTCCCAGCGCCCCGCGACCCCAGACCCTCCAGCCGAGCCCGAGCCTGGCGGCCAGAAGAGGCGAGGACGGAGCAATTCGGAGGAATCGCCTGGTAGCCCCTGCCTCTCGCCCGGGGAGGACCGCGGAGCCAAGCGGACTCAAAGGTATCCAGGTAGGAGGAAGAGGAGGGAAATAGAAGAAAGGGAGGAGGAGGAGGAAGAAGAAAAGGAGGACGAAGAGGAAGAGGAGAAGGAAGAGGAAAAAGAGGAGGAGGGAAAAGAGGAAGAGGAGGAAGTAGAAGAAGAGGGAAATAGAAGAGGAGGGGAGGAAGAAAGGAGAAGGAGAGGAACAGGAAGAAGAGGAAGAGAAGGAGAAAGAGAAGAAAAGGAGGAGGAAGAGGAGGAGCAGCAAGAGGAAGAGGAGGAGAGGAGGAGGAGGAGGAGGGAGAAAGGAGAAGGAGAGGAACAGGAAGAGAAGGAAGAAGAAAAGGAGGAGGAAGAGAAAGAGGAAGAGGAGAAGGAAGAGGAAAAAGAGGAGGAGGGAAAAGAGGAAGAGGAGGAAGAGAAGGAAGTAGAAGAAGGGGGAAGTAGAAGAGGGGGGGAGGAAGAAGAGAAAGAGGAAGGGGAGATAGAGAAGAGGAGGAGGAGGAAGAAGAGGAAGAGAAGAGGGAAAGAGAAAGGAGGAGGGGAGGAAGAGGAGGAGGAGGGAGAAGGGGAAGAGAAGGGAAGAGAAAAGAAGAGGAAGAGGAGGGAGGGAGGGGCAGCCCAGCCCCCTCCCCAACCAGGCGCCCGCGGGCCTTCCGGAGGGCGAGCCGTTGCCGGCTTGGCGGCTGCCGGGATCGCGCGGAACTCCGGGCGCCGCAGAGCGGGGGGCCCCGCCCTTCCCTGCCCAGCCTCCCGCCCCGGCCCCGCCAGCCCCGGCTCGCCTCTGCGGGCGGCGGCCGCGCCCAGCCAGCTGACGGGGACTGCGGGGCGGGCAAGGAACCGGGCGGGGGTCTCGCCGGCTCTGAGCCGCCCCTTCCCGGCACCCGCTGCCTCCGCCCGGGACCCCAAAGCCCGGACTCCCCCGCCGGCACCGTCTTGGGACGGGGGGCGCGCCGGGCATGGGCGGTTGGCGCCCTCGGAGAAACGGTGGGGCTTCTTGGGCAGCGAGGAAAGGGGATGGGGGCAGAGTGGGGGGCTCCTCCCCTCCTCTTCCTCCTCCTCCTTTCTTCTTCTTCTTCTTCTTCTTCTTCTTCTTCTTTCTTCTTCTTCTTCTTCTTCTCCTCCTCCTCCTCCTCCTCCTCCTCCTCCTCCTCCTCCTCCTCCTCCTTCTTCTTCTTCTTCTTCTTCTTCTTCTTCTTCTTCTTCTTCTTCTTCTTCTTCTTCTTCTTCTTCTTCTTCTTCTTCTTCTTCTTCTTCTTCTTCTTCCTCTTCCTCCCCTCTTCTTCCTCCCCTCCTCCCCTCCTCCTCTTCTTCTTCCTCCTCATCTCCTTCTCTTCCTCTTCCTCTTCTTCCTTCCTTCCTCCTCCTCCCAGCTCTCTGGAAGTGCCCCCCCTTCCCTAAGGGCTAGCTAGAAACTTGCTTTTCAAACAATGCTGGGGGGGTCGGGGGGGTCCCTGGGGTGCCCTGTTGCACCTATTTCCCTCCCCCCCTTTGGGTTTATTCCCCTCCCCGCCACAAAAGAAAAAGACTGTCTGGGAAACCTGACTTGGTTCAAGCTCTGTTGGGACCCCAAAAGGCATTTCTAAGCTGGTTTACTTGGGAGGAACCTGACGGCATCTCTGGGCATCTCTGGGCGGGGTGTAGAGGTGTAAAGTTGTTGTGTGCATAATAACGATGCAGGTTTTTGGGTACCGATCGCATCGCTGGCATTTTGGCAAAGCTGACTGAGATGAGAGATGAGGCAGTCTTGGCACTTCCTTCCGGGATAACTACAACTATACCTAGTAAACACCCCCCCAGCCCTTCAAATCTGCCCAAACTTTGCCCCCTTCTGGCTTTCATCTCCCCCCCAAAAAAAAACCCTTTTTGCTCGAAAGGATGATTTTAAAAACCAACATTTTTGAAACTCCCTTCCCTGCCCCACCATTCGTTGCCGTCTTGCAAAGGATCAGCTTACAAGATACAGATTAACTAGAGTTGGATGGGACCTTGCAGGTCATCTAGCCCAACCCCCTTAAACGGATCGCAAATTCTCCCTCCCCCAATTCAAATTTGCACGTGTGTGTGTGTGTGTGTGTGTGTGTGTGTGTGTGTGTGTAGCTGAAATGTGCTTCGAAAGGGATGAGAATTGGAGATTTGGCTCAATGCGGGGCCTGATTGAACTCGGATGGCCAGCCCTGGGTGATGGGGGAGCGTTGGCAAACCCGAACTCGGATGGCACAGAGTTAGGGGGGCATGTTTTGCCCCTCCCGAATGGCCCATGAATCTTTTAACTCGTCGAGGGCTCTGAGTGGAGCGACCATTACGAGGGCTGCTTGGAGCAAGGCGTGTGTGTGTGTGTGTGTGTGTGTGTTACACAGACAGGGACGGAGGTGAGTTTGCTGCAAAATCAGATTTTGCATAGCAATGGTAGTGGAGATCCGTATGGAGTGGGGAGATGGAGGAATTGCTTTGGAGGCCCAGGGCATCATTCTCCGGTGCTTACGAGGCTGGGTGGGAGGGCTGGATTTAAAAATAGAAGCAGGCGTGGTGCCCTCTTCGCTTGTTCTCTTGGCACCTTTCAAATCGATTTCGGATAGATAAGGCTCTATTGGGCCTTCCGTAATGCGGGCTAGCAGCCGAGAATAATAATAATAATTTTTTAAAAAAACATTTGAACATGCTAAACTTAAAGGTTTTTCCTCACCCCTCGGGGAAGGCTGCGAAGGAGAAACTTACCATCAAGAAGATTGCAGAGTTGGAAGGGGCCTTGGAGGTCATCTAGTCCAACCTCCCGCCCAAGCAGAAGACCCTAAACCGTTTCTGACCGATGGCAGCCCAGTCTCTTCTTGAAAGCTTCCACAACTTCCGAAGGCAATTTCTGTTCCATGGGTTGATTGTTCTCACTGTCAGAAAGTTTCTTCTTATTTCCAGGTTGAATCTCTCCTTGTTCAGTTTCCATCCATTATTCCTTGTCTGGCCTACAGGTGCTTTAGAAAATAGCTTGACCCCTTCCTCTCTGGGGCAGCCCCTCCTCAAATATTGGAAGATGCTCTCCTGTCTCCCCTGGTCCTTCCCTTTCCTAGACTAGCCAGGCCCAGTTCCTGCAACCGTCCATCATGTGTTTTAGCCTCCAGTCCCCTAATCATCCTGTTTGCTCTTCTCTGTACTTTTTCTAGAGTCTCAACATCTTTTTTATTATGTGGTGACCAAAATTGGATGCAGGACTCTAGGTGTGGCCTTACTAAGGCTTTATAGAGTGGTATTAGTACCTCCCTTGATTTCGATTGCATCGTTCTGTTTATGCAATTTAGGATTGCATTAGCTTTTTTGGCTGCTGCTGCACACGGCTGGCTCCTATTTAGCTGGTTGTCCACTAAGACTCCAAGATCCCTCTCCCAGTTCCTGCTATTGAGCCTGGTTTCACCTAGTCTATATGTGTCCTTTTGGTTTTTCTTGCCTAAGTGTAGGACTTTCCTTTTCTCTACATTGAATTTCATTTTGTTAGATACGGCCCAGGGTTCTAGTCTGTCCAGATCCCTCTGGACCTTGAGCCTATCTTCTCGGTTGAAGAAAGAGAAAAAGAGGCGTGGTGACTGGATGGTAGATCTTTCTGCCAAATGCAGAATGGAGATAGGATCCAGATCCTGTTAAATCCCGCTTCCCACCTAATCTGGATGCAGACCAAGGCCTCTCATCCCTGCCCTGTGGATGTCTTTTTTTTTTGTTGGAAAGCAATTTATGCAATTGCTTCATTGCACCAGCAGACTGGATTTAATTTGGCTGTAGGTACAAGCCTGCTTTCTTTGGAATAAATCCTGTGCCACAGGGCTTTGCATGCTCAGGTGTGGTTCAGCCATGTTAATACGTGGTTTGTGGAGGTCCTCAGTGCCCTCTGCGCTTGGATGGTTTTCTTGCAGACGTTTCATAATCCAACTAGGTAATGTCATCAGTGCTGGAAGGGAGTGGGGTTTGCTCCCTCTTTAGCACAAGGCGCTTGCCCTGTCACTGTTGATGGGACTGTTGTTTTCTTCTTTGTAGTTCTTTAATTAAGCTGTTATTTACTGTTTGTCTGACTTATCAAGCAGTAAACATTTCTGATTCTGGAAAGAGTTGCAGAGAAGAGCAACCAGGATGATGAGGGGACTGGAGGTTGAAACATATGAAGAAGAATTTCAGGAATTGGGTATGTCTGTTCTAATGGGGGGAAAAGGACTAGGAGAGACATGATAGCAGTGTTCCAATATTTGAGGGGCTGTCCCAAAGAAGAGGCAGTCAAGCTATTCTCCAAGGCACTTGAAGGCAGGACAAGAAGCAACGGATGGAAACCGATCCAGGAGAGGAGCAACCTGGAATTAAGCAGAAACTTCCTATCAGGGAGGACAATTAACCAGTGGAACAGCTTGCCACCAGAAGTTGTGGGTGCTTCAACACTGGGGACTTTTAAGAAGAGACTGGACAGTCACTGGCACAGACTGGCAGGAGGGTTGGACCAGATGACCTCCAAGGCCCCTTCCAACTCTGTTATTCTAAGTCCTAAGCATCCTTACCTCCCCAGCTTCCAACTCAGACAATAATCTATATCCAATAGCAAAAAGACAGCCCCACGCAGGAGCCACCAAGAACACTCCCCTGCCGAATTAGGGATTCCCTCCATTCCTCCTGGGTCCATTTCTTCCCAGATATGTCCTGTTTGAAGACCCCGCAAACTTTTGAGTTTTTAAATTTCGTTTTCTGCAGCTCTTTCGGTAGCCCCCTTTCAACCAGCCTGGCTGAAAGTCAGCAGGCCGATTCCGTAGGCCAGCCGAAGGAGTATTAGAAAAGCACAGAGAACCCCACTCTGGGGCGTAGATCCTTTCTTTGAGCCCCTCCATTCCTCCCCACCCCGACTGATCTGTTTGAGGGGCTTCCCAAAGATAGGAAGCGGGATCTGGGGTGCCTTCCCCCCCCCCCGCCTCCCCAAACCCCACACCCCAGTCGTGGCTGCACTCCGGAAGGAGAAAGTCTTGCTTTTGGCTTGACTCTCGAAACCCTCTTCAAAATTTCCATGGGAGAGGGGGGCAACACCCCCCCATTTTAACTCTGTGCATGGAGGGGGAGGGGCACTGAAGAGGCTTCTTTGCAAAAAAAGGAGAGCCTCTTTGGTTGCATGCATCAGGTTTCCGGCCCCGAGCAGCAGCGAAAGAAAGAAAGAAAGAAGAAAGAAAGAAAGAAAGAAAGAAAGAAAGAAAGAAAGAAAGAAAGAAAGAAAGAAAGAAAGAAAGAAAGAAAGAAAGAAGAAAGAAAGAAAGAAAGAAAGAAAGAAAGAAAGAAAGAAAGAAAGAAAGAAGGAAGGAAGGAAAGGAAAGGGAGAGGGAGAGAGGCAAGTGTACAATTTCATCCTCATTTCAGTATCAAACCAGCCAGTCCTTTTTATTAATTTTTTTTATTTATTTTAACAACAAAAACAACAATACCATCTTTCAATTTTACAGTGTGTCGGTTGGGTACATATATGTTGTGCACATAATATTATTATTATACATTTCTTTCTTACTTATATTTATAAACCATTCTAATCAACATTTTATATCATATTATTCAATATTATGTTATATTGATATTATAATGGTTGTCTTTCAAGAACATATTTCATCCTTGCTAAGTTTTACTCGTTCTCTTATTCATTCAAGGTCTATCAATTTTAGTATATTATTAGTATTACCACATATTTCAGTTTGTTACTCGTCTATCTAACCGTTTGTAAAATAAATCCCAAATGTTATAATGCTCTTTGTCTTCCTGTTCTCTAATTGCCGTTGTCAGCCTACTCATTTCTGCGCATTCCATTATTTTCTTCATTGTTGGAATTTTCTCATTTTTCCCCAATTTTGTGCAAATGCAATTCTAGCTGCTGTTAAGCCAGCCAGTTCTTTGCTTGCCCTTCCTTCCTTCTTGTCCCACTAACCGTTCCTAGCGTCGTGAGCCTGAATTTGCACGTATGACCTGGCCAAAGTAAACCAGACGTAATCTTGTGATTATTATTATTATTTTTAGCTTCTAGCGATGGGTTTGGTTTTATACGAGTTCACAGCTCTCAGTTAGTTCTGGCTGTCCCTGGTATAAAGGCAGTAATTTAGGCCAGCACCAGAGTTCTCAGTGTGCAACGCTCACATCTGAACCTCATTAGAGGAAAGAAACTTGCTTTTTATATCTCTATCAATATCTCTGCTTTTCCCAGCCTTATTCACGTTAACCGTTGCCCTGCGGTCTAAGGTTAGCCCTGAGCTTGGTTTCAGACATCAGGGTGAGAGATCACCCCATGGAGGCCCTGGCACCGGAGGCACCTGCCCAAGCAAGTCCAAACGGAGCGGTGCACGAAGTCAATGGGGTGAGCCTGAGAGAGGGAAACAGAGAGGAAAGAGAGAGAGAGAGAGAAAGAGAGAGAGAAGGAAGAAGAGAAAGAGAAAAGGGAAAGAAAGAAAGAGGGATAAAGAAGGAGGGAGGGAGGGAGGAGAAAGATAATGAGATACCTATTCTAGTCCAATGACCTGCTCCAGCAGGGTTAGAAGGTTGTGTGTGTGTGTGTGTGTGTGCTCGTAATTTACCAGTACATTTTGGTTTTTCCTTCTTCAGAATTGGCACAGTCATACATTGGGGAAAAGTAATTTTTTATGGGTGGAGATCTGGTCCAATGGATCCTGTTTAAAGCCTCAACAAAATGTGAGAGCTTCCTGATAGTCTTGGCCATGTTTCGTCCACAAAACCTTTAATTAATAGAAGCCAAAGATGTTTCGATATGCTGGCAAAGATGTTTCAGTGTGGAAAAGGGGCTCTAAACTAGGCCTCATTTCAATCTGATGCATCAGGTCTCTCTCTCTCCCTCTCTCCCGCTCCACCCTCCATCCCTCCATCCCCCTTTCCTTTGTCCCTTTTTCTTTCTTTCCCTTTTCTCTTTCTTTTCTTCCTTCTCTCTTTCTCTCTCTCTCTCTTTCTTTTCTTACTCTCTGTTTCCCTCTCTCAGGCTCACCCCACTGACTTGGTGCACCACTCCGCTTGGACTTGCTTGGGCAGGTCCCTCCGGTGCCGCGGGCTCAATGGGGTGGACCTGCGGGGCCACTGGTGGCAGCGCGTTTGAAAAGTCGAGCAAAGCCAGAGGTCGGTAATTTTTGTTGCAAAGAATCACAAAAGCTTCTGGGCTGTGCACAAGAAGGGACTCACATGTCAATGCAATTCAGCAACATAAAATAAAAGAAATACAAATAAAACAAATCAACAAGAATCGGCAAAGCGTCTCTGATTAGATTCTATTCTCTACTAGAATCTAATCAGAGATGCTTTGCCGATTCTAGTCCAATGACCGGCTCCAGCAGGGTTGGAAGGGAGTGTGTGTGTGTGTGTGTGTCTATGTGTGTGCATGGCTGTCAAAACTCCAAAAACAGGTCGAGTAGCTCTGGGGAGGCCAGTCATAAATTAGAACACTTGCTAAGCCACCGGCCATTAAGCGAGGACCACTTGTATTTGGTTTGCCAGTCACCAGCAAGCCACGCCCACCCAGTCATGTGACCAGCAGGCCACGCCCTCAAATTAGGCCGCGCCCACAGAAATTTGAATCCTGCCCCTGGGTGGGGGGCACCGAGGATGAGTTTGTAGCACCAGGTGGGGGGTGGACTGAAAACGTTTGGGAACCACAGCTCTAGTCTAGGCCGTTTCCGATGAAGGGCTGCCCATTCCAGTCTCCCCTAAAATGGCCCCAGTGATGGGACACCCACAACTTCTGCAGATTCTCCAGGGAAGAAGGCAAAATATCCAAGGTCTGAAAGTTTCAGCAGAGGGCAGTTTGGGTCGGTTCCTGGCACCCTCCCTCCTTCTCTTCTTCCCTTCCTTCCTTCCTCCCTCCCTCTCTCCCTTCCCTCCCCTCCCTCTTCCCCAGTCTTCCTCCCCTTCCTCCTTCACTCCTCTTCCTCCCTCCCTCCCTCCTTCCCTCCCTCCCTCCTTCTTCTCTTCCTTCCTCCTTCCCTCTCTCCCTCCCTCTCTCCCTCCTTTCCTTCTTCCCACCTTCCCTCCCTTCTCTTCCTCCCTCCTTCTCTTCCTCCATCCCTCCCTCCCTTCTTCCCTCCCTCTCCCTCCCTTCCCTCCCTTCCTCTTCCCCAGTCTCCTCCCCTTCCTCCTTCACTCCTCTTCCTCCCTCCCTCCTCCCTCCCTCCCTCCCTCCCTTGTTCCCACCTTCCCTCCCTTCTTCCCTCCCTTCTTCCCTCCCTCCCTTGTTCCCACCTTCCCTCCCTCTCTCCTTCTCTTCCTCCCTCCCTCCCCCTCTTCCTTCCTCCTTCCCTCCTCTTCCTCCCTCCTTCTCTTCCTCCCTCCCTCTCTCCTTCCGTCCCTCCCTCCCTCCTCCCTCCCTCATTGGATTGATTTTCATCCCCCCCCTTATTTTATTTTATTTTTTTACAAGTAACTCAAGGCGGTGCCCAACACACCTCCTTCCTCCATGCAACCCCGTCTCGCTGAGCGACAGAAAGACGGGGCGTCGTAAGTCCAAGAGCTAGCTGGTGTGGAGTTTTGCACCCCAGTCTCCGGGCTGGGAAAGGGGTGGCTTCCCCGTCCTCCTCTCGGCCTGGAGAGGGAAAGCGGGGCGGCTGCCTTTCCCAGGCGCCCGGTGGGAGCGAGAGGGCGAGCGTTAGTACCCAGCGCCAGGCGATGGCCTTCTTCGTGCCTTGCGTCTCCGGCTGAATAGCAACGAGGCTCCCTCCGCTTGTCATCCCCAGCAGCTCTGCAGCTCTGGGGCCTCGAGGTGGGGGAGGGGGCTTGGGAGGGGGGGGGGGGCAACAGGGGCGTGGCTACCCACGTTTAAACCCACCCACTAGGCCACCTCTCTCCCTCCCCCTCCCCCAGCAATCAGGGCACCAACTCTCTGAGCAAATGTACTTGATGGATCAGAACAGAGCTGGAAGGGGCCTTGGAGGTCATCTAGTCCAGCCCCCTGCTCAAGCAGGAGACCTTAATCCCATTTCAGACAAACGGTTGTCCAATCTGTTCTTAAAAACGGGCATCTCCACCCCATTTGAGACAAGCGGTTGTCTAGTCTGTCCTTTTTCTTTTCTTTTTTTTTTGAATTTTTTATTAAATAAACATTAAAAACAGCTGAACACAGTGCGACTTTCCTGGCCGTCATTTTGGCCGTACAAGCTATAGTATAGAAATAAATATAACAGTTAATTTTCCCTTTTCCCTTGTGTTGTTGATATAATGCTAGTTACATATTTGTGTCGATTTGCATTTATATACATATTTACAGCTCAGCTTCTTATCCATCTCCTTTTTTCCCTTTGTAGTTTTTATAGGCATCTCATGTTGGTCCATTATATTTCATTTCCTTTAATTTGCAAAGCTTGTACTTTCAGTCCTATAAAACATCAACAATTACTTTTTTCCCCTCGGTTCCAGTCTGATCCATTTTACTCCAGACTTCCTAATACTCTGTCTCACCCTTATCCTTGATTTCTAGTCTGTCCATCTCTGCACAGACTGATATTTTCCTGATTATTTCACTTTCTGTCGGGGTATCTTCATTCTTCCAGTTTTGGGCAATCTAGTCTGTTCTTAAAGACCTCCAGCGATGAAGCACACCCACAACTTCTGGTGGCAAGCAGTTCCACTGGTTAATTGTCCTCCCTGTTAGGAAGTTAATTCCAGGTTGCTTCTCTCCTTGATTAATTTCCATCCATTGCTTCTTGTCTTGCCTTCTTGGTGCTTTGGAGAATAGCTTGACCCACCCCCTCTTCTTTGGGGCAGCCCCTCAAATACTGGAAGGCTGCTATCCTGTCCCCCCCCCCACAATTCTTTTCTCTGGACCAGCCAAACCCAAATCCTGCAGCCGTCCTTCATATGTTTTAGTCTCCAGGCCTTTTAATCGTCTTAAGTTGCTCTTCTCTGCACTTTTTCCAAAGTCTCAATATCTGTAATGTGGTGACCAAAACTGGTTGCAAAATATTCCAGGGGTGGCCTTACTAAGGCTTTACAAAGCGGTACTAATAACACTCCGTGTGAGTTTGATTATGTAGACGGCAACCCACTTGCCCGGACGTATAAGGCTGGCCAGCCTTGGAAACAAGATACTGGACTGCATGAGGTCCTAGCTGGCACATCGATGTGCAATGCAGTGACCCAAACTGGATGCAGGAAAAGAGTAGCCTTCCACCCACCCACCCCCCACACCTCCGTCCAAGCTGTTGTAAAGCTGGAAGGGGGCGACGGAGGCCATCAAGCCCACGCCTTCTCTCTGTGCACTGCCTTCCTTTCTTTTCCCTGCCTGCGTTTGGATAACCTGCGGCAACTCCGTCGTCGGGGTGCAGCTGTGGGTAGGTTGATTGTGCGTGTGTGTGTGTGTGTGTGTGTGTGTGTCTTCTGTGTCGTTGCACAACCTGGGCCCCCTTGAAGAGGAGGTGAGCTTCAACTCCCAGAAGCCGAAAAGTGCTTTAAGGCTTAAAACTTGCCAATTCAGTGCAAGAATGATCTGTCTGTTGATGCTTCTACAAACCAGTCCATTCGCCCCCCCCTTCTCTTGTTGGGTGTGTGTATGTGGGGAGGGGGCTTCAGAGGGCAGACCTTCCTCTCCTGCCCACCCCCAACCCCCTGCCCTTCCCAAACCTGGGCACCACTTCAGTGCCCGGTGAAGCACCTGCTGGTTCCCTGGGGGGGCAAACTCCCTCTCCGCCTGGCCTGGCCGCTGCCAGGAGATCGTGCCGGCCAGCCGGCCATTGGGAGGCTGCCCAACGCGTGAGCCACTCTCGCCAGACACCCCCCCGCCCCGTGCCCCCCTCCCCTTCCAAGATGACATCTCCTCTTTTTTTTTTTTTCCGGCATCCACCTCGATGCCGTCTCCATGGGAACCGTCTGGGGGTGTTGGCTGCTTGCTGCAAGGGAGCTCCAGATGCAGGCAAACCGAGGTGGCGAAAGGCTGGCGTGGCCGAAGGGTGGGATGTGGGCACTGCTTGGACCAGGGCTCAGCAAGGACTGAGAGGGTCTGCCACCCCCCAACCTACCCACCCACCCACCCCAAATCCCCAGAAAGGTGAGTTTGTATGTTGGGGAAGGGAGGAGAGAGAGAGAGAGAGAGTTTGCATGCCAGGTAGGTAGGTAGGTAGGTGGGCAAGTTTGAATGCTGCCTTTTTCTTGGTGCATTTGTGAGTCGCCTGGCAGAGGTGGTGGGTTTTTTTTGGGGGGTGGGTGGGAGGAGGGTTCATCCAATGCACACCCCCTTTTCTCAACCCTGCGCATTTGCTCTTCTCGTAGGGATCTGTGTGCGGGGATGCCTGGACATGTTGCTGGCTTGCCTGCCTTGCCATGCCAGCTTTTTTTGCCTGGCTGCTTTCCACCCCCCCTCCTTTCCACAGCCAGGGTCTCTGGGTAGGGTGTGAGTTGCCCAAGGCAAGGGTCCATGTGCTGGGTAAGTAAGGGGCGTCGGAGCCCCCCGGGTGAATTCGCACCCGTTGCCGTAAATTGCTACGGATTCGGATGACGCCTCGTTGGCAGGCGAGGGAGCCCAGGTTTCTCCAGACTGGGTTTTCCAACCGGCTTGGGACTACAACTCCCATCCCTCTCTGCTCTGCAGCAGCTGCAGCCCAGACCTCGCTCACAAACTGAGCCCTTTGTGTGGGGGGAAAAGGTTGAACAGGGATTTGTGAGTCTGAGGGTTGCGGTTTTCCAGGCACTTCAGGCGGCAATCCATCCGGTGCAGTAACCCGACTCCGATTCCATGCAATTCTGCTTTTGAGTCCAATATGCAAAGTATTTTGATTTCTCCTGCAAAGAAAAAGTTGCTAAATTCTCCAGCTGTTTGAAAGGGTGGGGGGAAAAAAACTTTATTTTTATTTTATTTTTACCGTAGAGGCCAGGAGCTGCTGGAATTACACTTGAAAAAAACAACAACAACAACAACATCACAATTATATTTTGTGAAATGACGAATGTTGCAGTCATTGTGGGTCTATCTATCACAATCAAAATGGAGGGTGTTTTTTTTTTTGTTCTTTAAAACCCCTACAAGCCGATTCAAAGTGGGATTGTACGAGAGGTTTCCAAGCAGGCGGACTGTTAAAAGGAGGCACAGTGATGTAGTTGCACACTTTATCTCCCAAAGTGGAATGGAATGGAGAATGGAATAGAATATAGAATAGAATAAGGAATGAAAACAGAACAGAATTTAGAATAGAATAGAATTTAGAACAGAACAGAATATAGGAATAGAGTAGAATAGCGTATAAAGTAGAGGAGAATGGAGTGGAATGGAACAGAACAGAGCAGAACAAAATGCAGAAAATATGCAGAATAGAATAGAACAGCACAGAATAGTTAGAAGGGACCTTTGGAGGTCTTCAAGTCCAACTCTCTGCTCAGGCAGGAGACCCTATCCCATTCCAGACAGATGACTGTTCAGTCTCTTCTTAAAAACCACCAGTAATGGAGCATCCACCACTTCTGACTAATTATTCTCCCTGTCAAGAACTTTCTCCTTCATTCGAGGCTGCTTCCTTCCTTGATGAGTTTCCATCCGTTGCTTCTTGTCCTGCCTTCAGGGGCTTTGGAGGATAGGTTTACACCCCGCTCTCCTTTCCTGCTATCAACCCCTCAAATATTGGAAGACTGCCATCCTGTCTCCCCTTGCTGGAGACCTGTGACTGGTGGGGGGAGAGAAGGCCAACCATTCTCATGTTGCATCTGTTCTTCATCGCCACGATGTAAAAAAAAGATGTTGAGACTCTAGAAAGAGGGCAGAGAAGAGCAACCAGGATGATGAGGGGACTGGAGGCTCAAACATACAACGAACGGTTGCAGGAACCGGGCCTGGCTGGTCTAGGGAAGAGAAGGACCAGGGGAGACAGGAGAGCAGCCTTCCAGTATTTGAGGGGCTGCCACAGAGAGGAAGGGGTCAAGCTATTTTCCAAGGCACCCGAAGAGCAGACAAGGAATAATGGATGGAAACTGAACAAGGAGAGATTCAATTTGGAAATAAAGAGAAACTTTCTGACAGTGAGAACAATCAACCAATGGAAGAGAAGTTGCCCTCGGAAGTTGTGGGAGTGCCATCACTTGAGACTTTCAAGAAGAGATTGGACTGCCCTCTGTCAGAAATGGTATAGGGTCTCCTGCTTGGTTGGAGTTGGACTAGATGACCTAGAAGGTCCCTTTCAACATTGTTAATCTGCATCTATCTAAAATGATCAAAGGCCTAGAGGCTAAACCTACAATGAACAGTTGCAGGAACTAGGCCTAGCTAGTCTAGGGAAGAGAATCCTGGGTTGTATAAACAGAGGCACAGAATCAAAATCACGTGAAGTCTTAGTACCACCCTATAAAGCCTTAGTAAGGCCACACCTAGAGTCCTGCATCCAGTTTTGGTCACCACACTATAAAAAAAATGTTGAGACTCTAGAAAAAGTGCTGAGAAGAGCAACCAGGAGGATGAGGGGACTGGAGGCTAAAACACACGATGAACGGTTGCAGGATCTGGGCCTGGCTTGTCTAGGGAAGAGAAGGACCAGAGGAGACAGGAGAGCAGCCTTCCGGTATTTGAGGGGTTTCCACAAGAGAGGAGGAAGGGGTCAAGCTATTTTCTAAAGCCCCCAAAGGCCACATAAGGAACAATGAATGGAAACTGGCCAAGGAGAGATTCAACCTGGAAATAAGGAGAAACTTTCTGACAGTGAGAACGATCAACCCATGGAACAGATTTTATCCAGAAGTTGTGCGAGTTTCATCACTGGGGTGTGTGTGTGTGTGTGTGTGTTTCAGAAGAGATGGGACAACCATTTGTCTGAAATGGTACAGGGTTTCTTTGCTTGAGCAGAGGGTTGGACTAGAAGATCTCTAAGGCCCCCATTCTTCAAGGCCACCAGGGCATGGTCTGACTAGGACAGAGGGGATACTGCCAAAC